>NC_050179.1:22839127-22841627 GCF_008315115.2 Sander lucioperca | reverse complement strand
CAAAATAAAAAAACATGGCATTTATCCAAATAATTTTCTTCATAGTAAAAAATTCTACCAGGCTGTCTTGGTCCGTTCGAGCGTATGGAGAATGATGTAAGCAAAAAAAATGTCTGACTTGGATGTGGGCGGGGCTTGATGTCAAGCCCCGCCTTCCCGCAGACTGCAGCGAGATATACTTGGGGAGAGCAGGGGGAGACTCCTTAAAGCTGCGTTCTCTCTACTTCCAGCAGGGGGCGCCACACTGGCTTGAAACAGAAGTGTGTTTTTACACTCTAAGAAATAACTCCATAAAATAACAGAAAATATTCTGGCAGCTCATTACCAGGACTTTGTCCCCTACTTAAAAAACGGGAATAGCGTGAGTAGCTACAGTTAAAATACTGAACATTTTGTTAAGCCTATTATATAAAATTCTCTCACTCAAAGATGCTCTGTTAGTACATTTCTGAAAACGTTGAAAAAGAATTCTAAAACATCGGAAAAAGTGTCAAAAAGTTTTTAAAAAAGTGATAAATGTCTTAAAAATGTTTGAGAAAGTCCCAAAAAGTGACATTGTGAACTTTAATCAATCAAACTCACCTGTTTCTCTCTCACCTGTCTGTCACCTATCTGTCTCTCTCACGTATGTCTCTAACACCTATCTCTCTCCTACCTGTCTCTCTCTTTCACCTGTCTTTGTCTCACCTGTGTCTCTCCTACCTGTCTCTCTCTCACCTGTATCTCTCTCACCTGTCTTTGTCTCACCTGTCTCTCTCTTACCTGTATCTCTCTACTGTCTGTCTTTCACCTGTCTATCTCTCTCACCTGTCTGTCTCTCCTACCTATCTTTCTCTCTCACTGGTCTGTCTCTTACCTGTATCTCTCTCACCTGTCTCTGTCTCTCACCGGTCTTTGTCTCACCTGTCTCTCTCCTACCTGTATCTCTCTCACCTGTCTCTCCCCTACCTCTCTCCCCTACCTCTCTCTCTTACCTGTATCTCTCTCACCTGTCTCTCTCCCACATGTCTCTCTCACCTGTATTTTTCTTACCTGTCTCTCTTCTACCTGTCTCTCTCTATCACCTGTCTGTCTCTCACCTGTCTCTCTTTCTCCTGTCTTTCTCTCCTGTCTCTCTCACCTGTCTTTCTCTCTCACCGGTCTGTCTCTCACCTGTCTCTCTCTCAACGGTCTCTTTCCTACCTGTATCTCTCTCTCACCTGTCTCACTCCTACCTGTATCTCTCTCTCACATGTCTGTCTGTCTCTTACCTGTATCTCTCTCACCTGTCTCTCTCCCACATGTCTCTCTCACCTGTATCTTTCTTACCTGTCTCTCTTCTACCTGTCTCTCTCTATCACCTGTCTGTCTCTCACCTGTCTCTCTTTCTCCTGTTTTTCTCTCCTGTCTCTTTCTCTCCCGTCTCTTTCTCACCTGTCTTTGTCTCACCTGTCTCTCTCTTACCTGTCTCTCTCTCACTTGTCTCTCTCATACCTGTCTCTCTCTTTCACCTCTGTCTCTCACCTGTCTTTCTCTCACCTGTCTCTCTCACACCTGTCTCTCTCTCCCTGTCTCTCACCTGTCTCTCTCTTACCTGTATCTCTCTCACCTGTCTTTGTCTCACCTGTCTCTCTCCTACCTGACTCTCTCTCACCTGTCTCTCTCACTTGTCTCTTTCTTACCTTTCTCTGATCTGTTTCTCTCTCCTACCTGTCTCTCTCACCTGTCTTTCTCCTACCTGTCTCTCTCCTACCTGTCTCTCTCTCTCACCTGTATCTCTCATACCTGTCTCTCTCTTACCTGTCTCTCTCTCATCTGTCTTTCTCCTACCTGTCTCTCTCCTACCTGTCTCTCTCTCACCTGTCTGTTTCTTACCTTTCTCTTTCTCATGTGTCTCTCTCACCTGTCTCTTTCTTACCTGTCTCTCTCATGTGTCTCTCTCCCACCTGTCTCTTTCTTGCCTGTCTCTCTCTCATGTGTCTCTCTCTCACCTGTCTCTTTCTTACCTGTCTCTCTCTCACCTGTCTCTTTCTTACCTGTCTCTCTCTCTCTCACCTGTCTCTTTCTTACCTGTCTCTCTCTCACCTGTCTCTCTCACCTGTCTCTCTCTCACCTGTCTTTTTCTTACCTGTCTCTCTCTCTCACCTGTCTCTTTCTTACCTGTCTCTCTCTCATGTGTCTCTCTCTCACACCTGTCTCTTTCTTACCTGTCTCTCTCTCTCACCTGTCTCTCTCTCACCTGTCTTTTTCTTACCTTTCTCTCTCTCACCTGTCTCTTTCTTACCTGTCTCTCTCTCTCACCTGTCTCTTTCTTACCTGTCTCTCTCTCTCACCTGTCTCTTTCTTACCTGTCTCATTCACCTGTCTCTCTCTCACCTGTCTCTTTCTTACCTGTCTCGTTCACCTGTCTCTCTCCCACATGTCTCTCTCACCTGTATCTTTCTTACCTGTCTCTCTTCTACCTGTCTCTCTCTATCACCTGTCTGTCTCTCACCTGTCTCTCTTTCTCCTGTTTTTCTCT
>NC_050179.1:22766627-22834127 GCF_008315115.2 Sander lucioperca | reverse complement strand
TTACCTTCTGTTTACCGTCTGTTTTCCGTCTGTTTACAGCCTGTTTCTCGTCTGTTTACCGTCTGTTTACAGCCTGTTTCTCGTCTGTTTACCGCCTGTTTACCACCTGTTTACAGTGTGTTTACAGCCTCTTTACTGCCTTTTTCCCATCTGTTTACCACCTGTTTACTGTCTGTTTCCCTCCTGTTTACTGCCTGTTTACTGCCTGTTTACCGTCTGTTTACCATGTGTTTACCGCCTGTTTACCATGTGTTTACCACCTGTTTACCATGTGTTTACCACCTGTTTACTGCCTGTTTCCCACCTGTTTACTGCCTGTTTACCGTCTGTTTACTGCCTGTTTACCGTCTGTTTACCACCTGTTTACCATGTGTTTACCGCCTGTTTACTGCCTGTTTACCGCCTGTTTACCATGTGTTTACCGCCTGTTTACAGCCTGTTTACCACCTGTTTACTGCCTGTTTGCCGTCTGTTTACCGCCTGTTTACCGTCTGTTTCCCGCCTGTTTACCGTATGTTTACAGCCTGTTTACCACCTGTTTCTCGTCTGTTTACCGTCTATTTACCGCCTGTTTACCGCCTGTTTACAGCCTGTTTACCGTCTGTTTACCACCTGTTTACTACCTGTTTACCGTGTGTTTACTGCCTGTTTACCATGTATTTCCCGCCTGTTTACTGCCTGTTTACTGTGTGTTTACCGCCTGTTTACCGCCTGTTTACCGTCTGCTTCCCATCTGTTTCCCACCTGTTTACTGTCTGTTTACCACCTGTTTACCATGTGTTTATCACCTGTTTACTGCCTGTTTACCATGTATTTCCCGCCTGTTTACTGCCTGTTTACTGTGTGTTTACCGCCTGTTTACCGCCTGTTTACCGTCTGTTTCCCATCTGTTTCCCACCTGTTTACTGTCTGTTTACCACCTGTTTACCATGTGTTTATCACCTGTTTACTGCCTGTTTACCGTGTCTTTAGCACCTGTTTACCATGTGTTTACCGCCTGTTTACTGCCTGTTTACCGTGTCTTTACCGCCTGTTTACGTCTGTTTGCTGCCTGTTTACCGTCTGTTTACCATGTGTTTACCGCCTGTTTACTGCCTGTTTACCGTGTGTTTACCGCCTGTTTACAGCCTGTTTACCGCCTGTTTGCCGTCTGTTTACCGTATGTTTACAGCCTGTTTACCACCTGTTTCTCGTCTGTTTACCGCCTGTTTACAGCCTGTTTACCATGTATTTCCCGCCTGTTTACTGCCTGTTTCCCGCCTGTTTACCGTCTGTTTACCGTCTGTTTCCCATCTGTTTGCTGCCTGTTTACCGTCTGTTTACCGTCTGTTTCCCATCTGTTGCCCATCTGTTTACCACCTGTTTCCCATCTGTTTACCACCTGTTTACTGCCTGTTTCCGCCTGTTTACTGCCTGTTTACCGTTCGTTTTCTGCCTGTTTACCGTCTGTTTACTGCCTGTTTACCGTGTGTTTACCGCCTGTTTACCATGTGTTTACCGTCTGTTTCCCATCTGTTTACCATCTGTTTACCACCTGTTTACTGCCTGTTTAACGTGCGTTTACCGCCTGTTTACCATTTGTTTCCCGTCTGTTTACTGCCTGTTTACTGCCTGTTTACCGTGTGTTTACTGCCTTTTTACCACGTGTTTCCCGCCTGTTTACTGCCTGTTTACCGTGTCTTAACCGCCTGTTTACCGCCTGTTTACTGCCTGTTTACCATGTGTTTACTGCCTGTTTACCGTCTGTTTACCGCCTGTTTACCATGTGTTTACCGCCTGTTTACCACCTGTTTCCCAGCTGCGATTGTTGCGGCTGGCCCGCTGGTGGCCGTCCCTCCACATGTTGATGAAGATCGTGTGGAGATCGCTGAGTGCTCTGAGATACCTGACGCTCCTCCTCTTCATCACGCTCTTCCTCTTCTCTGTGGTCGGCATGGAGATGTTCCATAATGGGTACCTATACAACCGCTGCCGCATCTCGTTGGACTGCCATCTCCCCCGCAGGCACATAGCGGACTTCTACCACGCCGTCCTCGTGGTCATCCAGGCCATGGGTGGGAGGTGGGTGGATATCATGTGGGACTGCATGGAGGTCTCCGGGAAGACCTCTTGTCTCCTGTTCTTCATGATGCTTCTGCCCATCGCTAAGCTGCTGGTGAGGCTTAATAACGTGTTTTGATTTACAGTTTCAGCTTTGAAGATATAAACGTGCCCACACTGCCGAGGTTTTCAGATCTGTGTGATGGATATTAGAACATTAAGCAGTTCATTCAGTGTTGAAGCTTTGATGTCGGTGCACATATCCTCTACAACTGTGTAATTTTGGCTGTATTATTTGTGTCACCTTCAAAAATTGATGTTGAGAAATTTGACACTCCCAACTGTTAGATGACATTTAGGCTCATGGTTCCCGGTCTTGTTTCAGGTCCTGTATCTGTTCATGGTTCCCGGTCTTGTTTCAGGTCCTGTATCTGTTCATGGTTCCCGGTCTTGTTTCAGGTCCTGTATCTGTTCATGGTTCCCGGTCTTGTTTCAGGTCCTGTATCTGTTCCTGACCTTGTTGCTGAGCTCATTCAGCAACGATCATCTGGCATCTTCGGAAGAAAAAGAGAAGAACAACCTGCACATCGCCCTGAACCGGATACGCAGCACTTTTCGGACTTTACTGGGAAAGAAGACCCACATCAACCCAGAACACATGGGTAAGACTCACATCAACTAGAACACATGGGTAAGACCCAGAACACATGGGTAAGACCCATATCAACTAGAACACATGGGTAAGACCCATATCAACCCAGACCACATGGGTAAGACCCATATCAACCAGAACACATGCGTAAGACCCATATCAACATGGGTAAGACCCATATCAACCAGAACACACGGGTAAGACCCATATCAACTAGAACACATGGGTAAGACCCATATCAACCAGAACACATGGGTAAGACCCATATCTACCAGAACACACGGGTAAGACCCACATCAACTAGAACACATGGGTAAGACCCATATCAACCAGAACACATGGGTAAGACCCACATCAACTAGAACACATAGGTAAGACCCACATCAACTAGAACACATGGGTAAGACCCATATCAACTAGAACACATAGGTAAGACCCATATCAACCAGAACACATGGTAAGACCCACATCAACTAGAACACATGGGTAAGACCCAGAACACATGGGTAAGACCCACATCAACTAGAACACATGGGTAAGACCCATATCAAACCAGACCACATGGGTAAGACCCATATCAACCAGAACACATGGGTAAGACCCATATCAACATGGGTAAGACCCATATCAACCAGAACACATCGGTAAGACCCATATCAACTAGAACACACGGGTAAGACCCACATCAACTAGAACACATAGGTAAGACCCACATCAACTAGAACACATGGGTAAGACCCATATCAACTAGAACACATAGGTAAGACCCATATCAACCAGAACACATGGTAAGACCCACATCAACTAGAACACATGGGTAAGACCCAGAACACATGGGTAAGACCCACATCAACTAGAACACATGGGTAAGACCCATATCAAACCAGACCACATGGGTAAGACCCACATCAACTAGAACACATGGGTAAGACCCATATCAAACCAGACCACATGGGTAAGACCCATATCAACCAGAACACATGGGTAAGACCCATATCAACATGGGTAAGACCCATATCAACCAGAACACATCGGTAAGACCCATATCAACTAGAACACACGGGTAAGACCCACATCAACTAGAACACATAGGTAAGACCCACATCAACTAGAACACATGGGTAAGACCCATATCAACTAGAACACATGGGTAAGACCCACATCAACCAGAACACATCGGTAAGACCCATATCAACTAGAACACACGGGTAAGACCCATATCAACCAGAACACACGGGTAAGACCCACATCAACTAGAACACATAGGTAAGACCCACATCAACTAGAACACATGGGTAAGACCCATATCAACTAGAACACATGGGTAAGACCCACATCAACTAGAACACATGGGTAAGACCCATATCAACCAGAACACATGGGTAAGACCCATATCAACCAGAACACATGGGTAAGACCCACATCAACCAGAACACATAGGTAAGACCCACATCAACTAGAACACATGGGTAAGACCCATATCAACTAGAACACATAGGTAAGACCCACATCAACCAGAACACATGGGTAAGACCCACATCAACCAGAACACATGGGTAAGACCCATATCAACTAGAACACACGGGTAAGACCCATATCAACCAGAACACACGGGTAAGACCCACATCAACTAGAACACATGGGTAAGACCCATATCAACTAGAACACACGGGTAAGACCCATATCAACTAGAACACATGGGTAAGACCCATATCAACTAGAACACACGGGTAAGACCCATATCAACCCAGAACACATGGGCAAGACCCAGAACACATGGGTAAAACTCATATCAACTAGAACACATGGGTAAGACCCACATCAACTAAGACCCATATCAACTAGAACACATGGGTAAGACCCACATCAACTAGAACACATGGGTAAGACCCATATCAACTAGAACACACGGGTAAGACCCATATTAACCAGAACACATGGGTAAGACCCATATCAAACCAGAACACACGGGTAAGACCCATATCAACTAGAACACATGGGTAAGACCCATATCAACCCAGAACACATGGGTAAGACCCATATCAACTAGAACACATGGGTAAGACCCATATCAACCCAGAAGACATGGGTAAGACCCATATCAAACCAGAACACACGGGTAAGACCCATATTAACTAGAACACACGGGTAAGATCCATATTAACTAGAACACATGGGTAAGACCCATATCAACTAGAACACACGGGTAAGACCCATATTAACTAGAACACACGGGTAAGATCCATATCAACTAGAACACACGGGTAAGACCCATATTAACTAGAACACACGGGTAAGATCCATATTAACTAGAACACACGGGTAAGATCCATATTAACTAGAACACATGGGCAAGACCCAGAACACATGGATAAAACCCATATCAACTAGAACACATGGGCAAGACCCAGAACACATGGGTAAGACCCATATCAACTAGAAGTTTGTCCCCCATTTTCAGTGGGAGTGTAAAATGGCAAAAATACACCCCAATGTCATTGTCGTCCGTTTTGGGACATTTGACAAGCGCCTGTTGATTATTTTCGGAACACTTTTGCCATTTGGGAATACGATGTGCCCGGTACCGTGGACCCGTAGGTGGTGCTCTCGCTGCACCAGGGACACTTGGGCACATTTTTGACACTTGGGAACATGTGAAGGGTTGCAAGGGCAGTCCTAAGCAGTGGTGTAGGGTTTAGTGTAGTGGGTTTTGACACTTGGGTATTGAAATGGTGGGAAGCCCTGAGGGGGGGCTGCAGTGGCCGGAGGAGTCTGAGGGGGGGCTCAGGGGGTGGTGGTAGGGACATCGTTGATAGTTTGTTAATAACGAGCAGATGGAGAGTTCACTATAGATCTCAGGTTACATGACTGAATGTATTTTGGGTTATTTTACCACCAGCGGTCGACAGTAAGGATCACCTGGCTTTGACTGTTGTGACCTCAGACCAGACGGGGTCAGAAGTCAAGACCCTCGCCATCACCAACACTGCAAAGACGCCTGAGAAAGAACAAGAGATAAAGGTAAACCACTTTCTATTCTGCAAACATTTGGACGAAATCTGAATCTTCTTTTGTTCAGTTCGTTTTGATGCAAGAATATTTCTTCAGAAAAATGTCTTCCCTCGTCAGTCTTTGAGCCATCACGTGATTATGTGTGAAACAGACGATAACCTTTCTAAACTCTGTTTGTTCAGAAACATCCTGAAGATGATGATCGAGGAAACAGACCTGAGGACTGCTGCAGTGACAGTATGAGTCTTTCTGTATCAGTGATGAAGAACAGCAGCCAATCAGTGATCAGTCTGTGTGTGTTTCAGAGTGTCTCCGCTGCAGCAGCCAATCAGTGATCAGTCTGTGTGTGTTTCAGAGTGTCTCCGTTGCTGTCCCTTCCTGGACATAGACACGTCCCGGGGCTCAGGGAGGGTCTGGTCTATCTTCAGGAGAGCCTGTTTCTGCATCGTACGACACAAATGCTTCGACAACTTCATCATCCTCATCATCCTGCTGAGCAGCGCCACTCTGGTAAACATAGACATTATTTTTAATGATTATTATGGCCCGAGCGCCGACAGCGACAGCAATGGCCCTATTTAAACTAAAGGAATTATTATTCCTTCTTTTCTGCAAATGAATTGCCTTTTTGAGTGGCTTAACATACTCAAAAACTCACCAAAATTGGCGGCCGCATCAATTCTGGTGACAATGTACGTATTTTAAGGGTTTTGGGAATAGGCACACAAAAATGGCTCACTAGCGCCGTCTACAAAATTAAAAAAATTGATTATTAAAAGAAAAACTTTTCATCATAGGGCAAAGCCGTGGCAGAAGTGGAAGTGGGTGTAACTGGAGTGTATATTGTCCAATTGGCTCTAAACTTTTCAGGCTGAACCGGAAGTGACAGAAACACTGTGGTCCAATTCCGATTCCATAAAATGTTATCAGACCCATATATCACAGTCTCCATTTTTATTATGACAGAGTAGCTGATAAAATGCTCTACATGCGATCTGTTGCTGATTTTAATTAACAACAGACTGTAGATGATCTGTAAACAGAACAGATTTAGTCTCTCTGACTTCTAAACGTCACTATCAGCCACGTGTTCTGTACAGAATAAGCCTTTAAATCAGACTAATAGCAGTTAACTTCCCTCCAAATCCAAAACAATAAAAAGTTTATATAAAACGTCATAATGTTGAGTCGATTCTGAAACAATCAGCTGTTAGATCAGCTGAGAAGCCAGCGTTTCCCAGCATGCCCCTGGGTCCGCCTGGGTCTTGCAGTCGGTGAAAAGCAACTGTGCTGCCTGGGTCTCAAACCTGCGGCCGCCTTGATCTCGTGAGGTTATCATTGCCCACGTGTGCATGACGTCAGAGCAAGTCGGGATCAAGTCGGACACAAATCTACCCAGCATGCATTGGGCGGTGATCGCCGGTGATCGATTCTGCGCAGACCTGGCTCATCTCGAACGAGCCTATTGTGTGGTCGACATGTGATACTGAGCCGCCTCCTATACTTTAACCATGCCCACTTACTCAGGCCACGCCCACTTTCATAACTGGTGACCCGTTTAAGGTAGAGTCTTATGTGAGGTATCATTGAACTCAGCAGAGAGTTCCCTTTTCATTGGTGATGATTTGCAGTGTCTGAGTACCGCGCAAATGCACGGTCGCAAGGAGAGGTGTCCACCAGTAACTCCGACGCACGCAGAGGCGCGAGAGCCCCCCTATCTTCAAAAAAGTGTCTAAAAGGTCAAAAAGAAATGACCTAAATGTTAAAACTTGACAAAAGCGCCAAAACATAGGCACATAAATATCTAAGATGTCAAAAAACCTGGCCTGGTGCTAAAGTGTGTGTGTGTGTGTGTGTGTGTGTGTGTGTGTGTGTGAGCAGGTGTTTGAGGACATCCACCTGCAGCACCGTCCAGTCCTGCAGACGGTGGTGCAGCGAGTGGAGCAGGTGACCACCTTCCTGTTCCTGATGGAGATGCTTCTGAAGTGGATCGGCTTCGGACTGAAGAAATACTTCAGTGACGCCTGGTGCTGGCTCGACTTCCTCATCTTACAGGTAAGAACAGGATCAATAAGTCTGATTATTGGTAATATCGCAATCTGCTGATGCAGAATTTTCCACAGATTCTTTAGAACCTGTCAACCAGGACAGAAGCTTAACATTGATAACCATGCTAACACTGGGGACATTAAAATAGACACAAACTTGTTTTGGGCTGTTGTCCATGTTTTCATCTTGAAATGCTTGATGGTGTGTTAAGTCCCCAACGTCAACTTCAAGGCACCTAACCCTAACCATTGCCTAATCCTAGTATGACTAACAGTGTGGTTTTAATCTAAAATGTATTTTAAATTATTCATGGTTATTTATTTTGTGGCACTTTTACTTTTTAAGCACTTTTAAACCTCAGCACTTATTACTAATTTTTAATGGTATGTGTACTTTTTATGTTGGGGGACTTAAAACACCAAACACCATCTTAAACATTGACCCTCTCACTGTGTGTTTTCATTTCAGCAAAGTTCACTGGAACATTTTGGTCACCTAGAAATGTTTCTTTTATGGTTCTGACTACCAAGCTAGCTAGCTACAGCTAGCGTTAGCTGGTAACTTGAGGGAAAGTCTGCAGATTTTCTGTTCTGCCGTACATGCAGATGAATGTCTCCAGATGTTCTGCTGTACATGCAGATGAATGTCTCCAGATGTTCTGCTGTACATGCAGATGAATGTCTCCAGATGTTCTGCTGTACATGCAGATGAATGTCTCCAGATGTTCTGCTGTACATGCAGATGAATGTCTCCAGCACCCGGAGGTCTGTGTTCACCTGCCGGTAAACCTCCATTGGATGACTCGCTTCAGAAGGGTTCAACATTAGCAACTTTCCTCTTTTTAACGTTTAGATGTGTCTTGAAAGCCATATTTATCTTACCATTAGGAAGAATGATCTTTTCTTGTTTGTATGTCTTCATCTCTGCCTTCGTTCTTCCCAACATCACTTTCCAGGAAAATAAATAACCAACACTGGCTTAGCTGTGTCATTCTTCCCAGCTCTGTTTGGTTTGGGTAGCTGTGGCAGATAATATCAATGATATGGTTTCTATTTTGCTCCTTTCGTTGTGCATTGTTTCTTCATTTTGTTTGCAGTTGTGGGGAAAAGTTTGTGTAAGCCATATTGTAGACATAATTTAAAAGATATATTGTAAGAACTGGAATGCATGTTGGTGTTCAACATTTTTCAACAAACATAAAGTTAAAAAAAAGAAAAAATCGCCACTTCTGACTTCAAAATACGGCCAAAATGCAAACTCCCAGCTTCAAAACGTCAGTCTGATCTTTTTACTGTGTGTGTCTCTGCAGGTGTCTCTGCTGTCTCAGGCAGCCGCCATGATTGGATACTCTGACCTGGAAGGTGTCCTATCACTGAGAGCTCTGGGAGCGTGGAGGGCCCTGTCTCGTTTCCAGGGCCTGAAAGTGAGACTACATACTCAACATGTAAACTATCATTCAACATACTTTTGTCTAAATGAACTTTTAATATCAACATATTTTTTCGGGATATGTTGCTATTACTGAGCTGTAATTTTCAATGTTACTTCCTGAGTGCTTTCTCGTCGGTTAGAGATGCGTAACCATGTTAACCCCATGCTAACCTCAGCTTAGCGAATGCTTAAATTACTGGAAAAGTAAACAACTAGACCAACAGTTGCAGGCGACAAAATCCCAGATTTGGTTACAGAGCTTCGTGGTTTCTGTCCATTTGTCTGATATGAACATTGTTGTTACTACCCCATTGCATTGTGGGATATTTATGCCAGGGTATTGGTTTCATACTAAGGTTTCGGACATTCTAAGAAATCTCACATACTGTTTTAGCTACTAAATAGCATGTTGGAATTTTGGTTGCAACCTTTATTTATACTGTAAAGGGTGACAAAGGCACTCTAAACACACACACACACACATACACACACTACCTGTCTGTCTGCAGGTCTTTATCTGTCTCTCTCTCTGCCTGTACTCGGCTCAAAGTCACTTTTTATCAGTTAAATTCAATTACCAACTACTGCTGATTCTCACGTTTCAAAACGTCGGAAAAAGTGCCTAAGAATGCATTGCTTTACCTGTCTCTCTGTCTGTCTGTCTGTCTGTCTCTCGCGCTCTGCCTGTCTTTCTGTCTCTCTTTCTGCCTGTCTATCTCTCTCTCTCTCTCTCTCTCTCTCTGCCTGTCTCTCACTCTCTGTGTCTCTCTGTCTCTCTCTCTACCTATCTCTCTCTCTCTTTCTGCCTGTCTCTCTCTCTACCTATCTCTCTCTCTCTGCCTGTCTCTCTCTCTCTGCCTGTCTGTCTCTCAGGTGGTGGTTCAGACTCTGGTCCGGTCTGTCTCGTCCGTCTTCAGCGTGCTGCCGGTCTTCCTGGTCGTCTGGTTGATCTTCTGCGTTTCTGGAGTGGATTTTTTTGCTGGAATGTTTTATTCCTGTTTCAATGAGACGTCAGGGGAAAGATTCTTACCTGAGGAGGTGAACAACAAGTCGGAGTGTTTCGATCTGGTGATGCAGAACTACACCGAGGTCCGCTGGAAGAACCAGAAATTCAACTACGACAATGTGGGGAGCGGCTTCCTGTCACTGCTGAACCTGGTCAGTCACATGACCCACAGGAAGTCACTCAGTCTGATCACATGACACACACAGTGTTTTATTTTAAAATTCGTCATATTTTGTAAAGTATCCGGCTGCACTGTGGCTTTCCTGAATGTGATTACCTACCTGGCTCATTAGGGGTTAGGTTAACCCCCCTAACCCTGGCTCGTTAGGCTGTTGGTGAATGCAAGCTGACGTTAGGTTAAGGTTAGGGTTAGGTTAACCCCCCTAACCCTGGCTCGTTAGGCTGTTGGTGAATGCATGCTGACGTTAGGTTCTCTGTGTCTCCAGATCTGAATCTGTTTTCCTGAGACAGAAAAAGGAACAAAGTTAATTTCTCCTGATGTGTCCATCTGAAAGATAACATGTTAGTGTGAGATATGAAGCTTGTTGAAGAATGGGTCCACTATCTACGTTGGTGACTACGAGGCGAAAGAATCGCTCATAATCTGTGTTCACGTTCACTTCTCCAGTTGGAATCAATACGCTCAGGACCTGCCACTAGAATATATTATACAAAAATATTATTCGTTCAAATATCTCACCGCCCATTTATGATCCTGGTTTGATGCTTGCCCCCCCTGCCATCCTTAATGGTTTTCAGCCTGTATCGCTGTCTCTCGTCTATGACACTATTGCTCATACAAGGTCCTCCACCTACCCTTTGGATATTGTTCCTTCACACCTTTTAAAGGATGTATTGGACACTGTAGGTCCCACAATTTCCCTTATTATGAACAGCAGTCTTGGGACGGGAATAATTTAAATCTGATTTGTCGAGGTACACTCGACAAATCAGATTTAAATTATTCCCGTCCCATTTCCAAGCATCCCTTCCTGTCTAAAGTATTGGAGAAAATTGTATATGTTCAGCTACTTGCTCATTTAGATAATAACAACATCATGGAAACATTTCAATCTGGGTTCAGGGCTCGTCACAGTACAGAATCGGCCCTTCTTAAAGTCTCTAATGACCTGCTACTGGCGTTAGACTGTGGTAAATGTGCCATCCTAATTCTATTAGACCTCACTGCAGCATTTGTGCAATGTTTCAGTGCAGCATTTGTGGAATGTTTCCTTCCACTGTTAGGCCGATGATACACAAATCTATTTGCCGTTAAATCCGGGGGATTCAAACTCGGTTACATCCATTCTTAACTGCCTCCAGGATGTGAAATGCTGGATGGCCAAAAACTGCTTACAACTGAATGACTCTAAAACAGAGGTGATTCTTCTTGGTCCCCAAAACACCACAGCAAGCATAGCTAGCCACCTGGGTCCGCTGTCTCTTAACCTGCACGTCCATGCCAGAAATACTGGTGTCATCTTTGATTCATCACTTTGTTTTGAGAAACAGATCAATTCAGTGGTGAAAAGTTGCTTTTTTCAACACCGGAATATTGCCAAACTGAAGACCATCCTGTCTTCTGATGATATGAAGACTGTCACCATTGCATTAATCTCCAGGCTTGATTATTGCAACTCACTGCAGTGGCGGATGCAGAACGTGACAGATGGGTGGGCCTGGATTAAGTCGAGGTGGGCCTGAATCTAGGCAGTTGTCCCGAATCATCCACATAGTTCTTGAATCCAGGAAATTATACTAGAGCAGCAGTCTTGAGTTGCCTGATGAAACATTTTTCGCAGGGCTTAAAGGAGAAAAAGGGAATTCATTATAGATGGATTATCATTTTCGTTGTTCAAGATACTGCTCATTCAACTTCCAATTATGATTAACTATCTCATATTTTTGACTAGGCTAAATAAGCCAACATATCAACAAACTATCTACTATTTTCATCATACTAGGTCATAGTTTTGACCTTAACCAAAACATTATTTTATCTCATGTATTGTTTTGTAAAAAAGGGGGACCAGAGGGTGTGTGCCAATTACAGGGGTATCACACTTCTCAGCCTCCCCGGTAAAGTCTACTCCAAGGTGCTGGAAAGGAGGGTTCGGTCGATAGTCGAACCTCAGGTTGAAGAGGAACAATGCGGATTCCGTCCTGGTCGTGGATCAACGGACCAGATCTTTACTCTCGCAAGGATCCTGGAGGGAGCCTGGGAGTATGCCCAACCGGTCTACATGTGCTTTGTGGATCTGGAGAAGGCGTATGACCGGGTCCCCCGGGAGACACTGTGGGAGGTGCTGCGGGAGTATGGGGTGAGGGGGTCCCTTCTCAGGGCCATCCAATCTCTGTACGACCAAAGCGAGAGCTGTGTCCGGGTTCTCGGCAGTAAGTCGGACTCGTTTCAGGTGAGAGTTGGCCTCCGCCAGGGCTGCGCTTTGTCACCAATCCTGTTTGTAGTATTTATGGACAGGATATCGAGGCGTAGTCGGGGTGGAGAGGGGTTGCAGTTTGGTGAGCTGGGGATCTCATCGCTGCTTTTTGCAGATGATGTGGTCCTGATGGCATCGTCGGCCTGTGACCTTCAGCACTCACTGGATCGGTTCGCAGCCGAGTGTGAAGCGGCTGGGATGAGGATCAGCACCTCTAAATCTGAGGCCATGGTTCTCAGCAGGAAACCGATGGAGTGCCTTCTCCAGGTAGGGAATGAGTCTTTACCCCAAGTGAAGGAGTTCAAGTACCTTGGAGTCTTGTTCGCGAGTGAGGGAACAATGGAGCGGGAGATTGGTCGGAGAATCGGCGCAGCGGGTGCGGTATTACACTCAATTTATCGCACTGTTGTGACGAAAAGAGAGCTGAGCCAGAAGGCAAAGCTCTCAATCTACCGGTCAGTTTTCGTTCCTACCCTCACCTATGGTCATGAAGGCTGGGTCATGACCGAAAGAACGAGATCCAGGGCCGAAATGGGTTTCCTCAGGAGGGTGGCTGGCGTCTCCCTTAGAGATAGGGTGAGAAGCTCAGTCATCCGTGAGGAGCTCGGAGTAGAGCCGCTGCTCCTTCGCGTCGAAAGGAGCCAGTTGAGGTGGTTCGGGCATCTGGTAAGGATGCCCCCTGGGCGCCTCCCTAGGGAGGTTTTCCAGGCACGTCCAGCTGGGAGGAGGCCTCGGGGAAGACCCAGGACTAGGTGGAGGGATTATATCTCCAACCTGGCCTGGGAACGCCTCGGGATCCCCCAGTCGGAGCTGGTTAATGTGGCTCGGGAAAGGGAAGTTTGGGGTCCCCTGCTGGAGCTGCTACCCCCGCGACCCGTTACCGGATAAGCAGAAGAAGATGGATGGATGGATGTATTGTTTTCTTGTACCTGTAGAAATGTGTTTCTTTATGTTGAACGTTGGACACATTTGAGCAGAAGAGGACCATAAAGTGCTCTGATATTGGCGAATTTGCGTTTCAAGGATGGCGAAGGAATGTCCCGCCCTTATACACCTCTGATTGGCTGGTACCCGCTGCCTTCGTTTGTTGGATTGGTTAGGTTTAGACATGAGGAAGGAGATTGGTTAAAGTTGGGGTGAGAATACCAGAGTAAGCCAATCAGAGGCAGGGTAGGGAGGGACATGGCTTTGCCCTCCTAGGAAAACATGAATTTGCCTCCGTTTGTGCGTCTTCTTCTGGACTGGTCTAAACCAACAGAAAGCTGCCAGAGCTTCTGCTTCTGACCTGCGGGGAGAAACCCAGCCTTCACCTGCACACAGTGAGAGTTCACACAGACCCAGCCCTAGACATTCACTCCCAGTACTGTGTCCACTTTCTGTGTGCTGAGCCTTAGCTACAATGAGTGAGTGCAACTTGTTTAGCCATAGTAAAGCAAAATCCAGATACCATGACGCTTCTAGCGAACGTTAACCTTGTTCGTGCCAGATTGCTATAGTGCTACATTGCTGTTAAATTGACCAATGAAAAAACCAACACACTTAACTTTTTAAATAGTTATAAGGCTTACTTATAATTGTACTGTTTTTAATATGTTCATCACATCACACCGATTCACACCGATTCTAGCATTTCTGCATTGGTTACCTATTAAATACAGAATTGATTTTAAGATTCTTTTATTTGTTTTTAAAGCCATTCATGGTCAGGCCCCCCAGTGTACTTCAGAACTCCTAAGCCCCTACTCCAATTGCAGGCCTCTTAGATCCTCGAATAAATTGTTTTTAACTGTTCCTTGATCAAGGTTAGTGGGTAAGGGAGATCATGCCTTTTCTGTGGTAGCTCTAAAGCTTTGGAATAATCTCCCACTTTGTCTCAGATATTCCCCCTCCATTGATAGTTTTAAAACACATCTCAAGATATATTTGTTCTCAATGGCCTTTGGTTGTTCTTAGAGGTTTTTAGCATTTTAATAACATATTGTACTGTATTTTCTTGCATTTATTGCTATTTTATTTTATTTATTTTGTGTGTTATTTTGTGACTCCTTTTGCATTGATTATAGTTGTTGTGCTGAGTTAAGTTTAGGTTAGTTTTAAAGAGTTAAGTTTAGGTTAAACAGTCTGTGGTTTAGCCCAATGATGAGTTGAAAAGAACTTCTGTGTTTGATGCTTCTCTGCCAGGCGGCTTCGGCATACAGTCCGGACATCATAAACTCAGCCGTGGACACCATGATGGTCAGTACACCTACTGTTAGCTTCATGGTTAGCTTCACTGTTAGCTTTACTTTAGCTTCACTGTTAGCTCTACTGTTAGCTTTACTTTAGCATTACTTTTAGCTTCACTGTTAGCTTTACTTTTAGCTTCACTGTTAGCTTTACTTTTAGCTTCACTGTTAGCTTTACTTTTAGCTCTACTGTTAGCTTTACGTTTAGCTTCTCTGTTAGCTTTACTTTAGCTTCACTGTTAGCTCTACTGTTGTTTTTTTGTAGGTGGACTCTCAGCCCGTCTATGAGTCCAGCCTGTACATGCATCTGTACTTCATCTGTTTCTTCATCTTCGGCTGCTTCTTCACCTTCAACCTCTTCATCAGAGTCATCATCGACAGGCTGCAGAGAGACAAGATACGTCTTTATACACGCTGACAGACAGACAGACAGACAAACAGGCAGACAGACAGGCAGACAGACAGACAGGCAGATAGACAGACAGATAAACAGGCAGACAGACAGACAAACAGGCAGACAGACACACTCAGGCAGAGAGACAAACAGGCAGACAGACAGACAGACAGACAAACAGACAGAGATGCAGACAGAGAGACAGGCAGACAGACAGAAAGACTGGCTGATGGTGTGTGTCCACTGGGAGCGTCAGATCCTACGCCTCCAATTTGTTGTCTCTGTTAGCTGGTGTTTACTTGTCTTCATTTCTGTCTTTATATCTGTCTTGACTCTGGTGTATATCTGTCTTTAACTCTGGTGTTAACTAGTCTTTATATCTGTCTTGACTCTGGTGTTAACTAGTCTATATTTTGGTCTTTACTCTGGTGTTAACTAGTCATATCTGTCTTTAACTCTGGTGTTAACTAGTCTTTATATCTGTCTTTACTCTGGTGTTAACTAGTCTTTATATCTGTCTTTACTCTGGTTTTAACTAGTCTTTATATCTGTCTTTAACTCTGGTGTTAACTAGTCTTTATATCTGTCTTTAACTCTTGTGTTAACTAGTCTTTATATCTGTCTTTACTCTGGTGTTAATTAGTCTTTATTCATGTCTTTACTCTGGGGTTTACTAGTCTTTATATCTGTCTTTATATCTGTCTTTATATCTGTCTTTACTCTGGTGTTTATTAGTCTTTATATCTGTCTTTACTCTGGTGTTAACTAGTCTTTATCTGTCTTTACTCTGGTGTTAACTAGTCTTTATATCTGTCTTTAACTCTGGTGTTAACTAGTCTTTATATCTGTCTTTAACTCTTGTGTTAACTAGTCTTTATATCTGTCTTTACTCTGGTGTTAATTAGTCTTTATTTATGTCTTTACTCTGGGGTTTACTAGTCTTTATATCTGTCTTTATATCTGTCTTTACTCTGGTGTTTATTAGTCTTTATATCTGTCTTTACTCTGGTGTTAACTAGTCTTTATATCTGTCTTTACTCTTGTGTTAACTAGTCTTTATATCTGTCTTTACTCTGGTGTTAATTAGTCTTTATTTATGTCTTTACTCTGGGGTTTACTAGTCTTTATATCTGTCTTTATATCTGTCTTTACTCTGGTGTTTATTAGTCTTTATATCTGTCTTTACTCTGGTGTTAACTAGTCTTTATATCTGTCTTTACTCTGGTGTTAACTAGTCTTTATATCTGTCTTTACTCTGGTTTTAACTAGTCTTTATATCTGTCTTTAACTCTGGTGTTAACTAGTCTTTATATCTGTCTTTAACTCTTGTGTTAACTAGTCTTTATATCTGTCTTTACTCTGGTGTTAATTAGTCTTTATTTATGTCTTTACTCTGGGGTTTACTAGTCTTTATATCTGTCTTTACTCTGGTGTTTATTAGTCTTTATATCTGTCTTTACTCTGGTGTTAACTAGTCTTTATATCTGTCTTTACTCTGGTGTTAACTAGTCTTTATATCTGTCTTTACTCTGGTGTTAACTAGTCTTTATATCTGTCTTTACTCTGGTTTTAACTAGTCTTTATATCTGTCTTTAACTCTGGTGTTAACTAGTCTTTATATCTGTCTTTAACTCTTGTGTTAACTAGTCTTTATATCTGTCTTTAACTCTGGTGTTAACTAGTCTTTATATCTGTCTTTAACTCTGGTGTTAGTTAGTCTTTACATCTGTCTTTGCTCTGGTGTTAACTAGTCTTTATTTCTGTCTTTGCTCTGGTGTTAACTAGTCTTTATTTCTGTCTTTAACTCTGGTGTTAACTAGTCTTTATATCTGTCTTTACTCTCGGGGTTACTAGTCTTTATATCTGTCTTTACTCTGGGGGTTACTAGTCTTTATATCTGTCTTTACTCTGGTGTTAACTAGTCTTTATTTATGTCTTTACTCTGGTGTTAACTAGTCTTTATATCTGTCTTTACTCTGGTGTTAACTAGTCTTTATTTATGTCTTTACTCTGGGGTTTACTAGTCTTTATATCTGTCTTTATATCTGTCTTTACTCTAGTGTTAACTAGTCTTTATTTCTGTCTTTACTCTGGTGTTAACTAGTCTTTATTTATGTCTTTACTCTGGGGTTTACTAGTCTTTATATCTGTCTTTATATCTGTCTTTACTCTGGTGTTTATTAGTCTTTATTTTGGTCTTTACTCTGGTGTTAACTAGTCTTTATATCTGTCTTTAACTCTGGTGTTAACTAGTCTTTATTTCTGTCTTTAACTCTGGTGTTAACTAGTCTTTATATCTGTCTTTACTCTGGGGGTTACTAGTCTTTATATCTGTCTTTGCTCTGGTGTTAACTAGTCTTTATATCTGTCTTTACTCTGGTGTTAACTAGTCTTTATTTATGTCTTTACTCTGGTGTTAACTAGTCTTTATTTATGTCTTTACTCTGGGGTTTACTAGTCTTTATATCTGTCTTTATATCTGTCTTTACTCTAGTGTTAACTAGTCTTTATTTCTGTCTTTACTCTGGTGTTAACTAGTCTTTATTTATGTCTTTACTCTGGGGTTTACTAGTCTTTATATCTGTCTTTATATCTGTCTTTACTCTGGTGTTTATTAGTCTTTATTTTGGTCTTTACTCTGGTGTTTACTAGTCTTTATTTTGGTCTTTACTCTGGTGTTAACTAGTCATTATATCTGTCTTTACTCTGATGTTAACTAGTCTTTATTTATGTCTTTACTCTGGTGTTTACTAGTCTTTATTTTGGTCTTTACTCTGGTGTTTACTCGTCTTTATTTCTGTCTTTACTCTGCAGGGACACCCATCTTCATGACAGCGGAGCAGCAGAAAGACATGAAGAGACTTGTGATGAAACCTCAGAAACCTGTTCCCCGACCTCAGGTTGGTTCCTCAGAAACCTGTTCCCCAACCTCAGGTTGGTTCCTCAGAAACCTGTTCCCCGACCTCAGGTTGGTTCCTCAGAAACCTGTTCCCCGACCTCCGGTTGGTTCCTGTGTTTACAGGAAATAAAGGTCAGGCCGGGGTCCGTATTTACGCAGCAGCAGCAGAGGATATCCCAATTCACAAATGATCTCCTGCATTGAATATGATTCATAAGGTTCTGATTCAATTGCATTTCTGATTGGATATCAGTCAGATCAGGAGAACTTCAGTCCCAATCCCAGTTCATCTGGATATAAAAGAGATTCTCAGAGAACTAACGCTGTTAATTGTCAGAACAAGAAGAAACCCTTAGAAGTTTTTAATGCACCAGGTTTAAGAACTGAGCCCCAAAAAGGATGTTTTACTTCTCCATTCATGGTGAAAAGACAAATATTGAAAGTCCATTTCTGGGTTTTATTCATCGATATCAGATCACTCAAACAACAAACAAAAATGTTTAACCTAGTCATCCCCGTGTGACGCTCGTGCTGATTCTGCATGTCTAGTTTTTATTAAATATTAATCTGAGTTTAAACTCTATTGGATCTCCGCCATGACAGACTCTTCTCATTTTATTTTTGGGTCTTGCAGAATAAACTCTCTCTGGTTTCTGTTTGATGCCGCTCTGACATCGTCTGTTTTCCCTGTTTCAGAACCGGTTCCAGGCTCGGTTCTTTGACCTGGTGACTTCGCAGTGGTTCAGCGTCACCATGGCGACGGTGATCTGCCTGAACATGGTGGTTCTGATGATGGAGACGGATAACCAGAGCCTGCAGATGGAGATCATCCTGTGGTGGTTCTACTTCCTCTTCATCATCCTCTTCTTGGTGGAGTTTATTCTGAAGATCGTGGCGCTCAGACGCCACTACTTCACCGACGGCTGGAACATCCTGGACTTCCTGGTGCTCATCTTGTCCATCGTGGGTACGTCGCTGATAGGACTGGGTTCAAGTCATTCTCCAGTTAAAATGTATCATTGTCTGTCACTATTTTTTTTATGTTGCTTTTTTTTAATGTTGTTGACGTTTTTTTATGTTTTTGTTGTTTTCTTCTACATTTTTTTATGTTTTTGTCACTTTGTCCGGCGTTGTTGACTTGAGTTAACCAACTGAAGTGACAAAAGCTAGCCTGGTTGACCCCAGACCCTTCTCAGTTGTAACTGAGAGTGGGTCTGAGGAAGGTTCATTCACAGCTCATTTCCAAAGGGGCGTCACCAACAGACGCCGCTCAAATGCCTCTCTGCGCCATTGGATAGTCCTTCAACCAATCAGACCAACGATCTGGGTGCCGGGTGACAGTGACAGGGGCATCAACGGCTTGCTGCGCTTCGGTGGCCGCCATGTTGAATGTAAACAAAAAGCTGCTCGCCGTCGCTGCGCTATCGTCATTGTGTAACGGTTGTGATTGGTGTAAAACCTGCCTCAATGGTTGTGATTGGTGCCTCGACTTGGAAAAATTGGAAATGGGCTTGAATGGGCTCTTGACCAGACGGACTTGCAGATAAAATCTCAGATTTGCCGGAAGTTCGTCAGGGTTTTCCCAGGCTAGACAATCAATCAATCAAGAGCACTGAACAAGGGGCGACCTCTAGCTCACCCAGTAGAGCGTGCGCCCCATGTAGGCTGAGTCCTTTGCAGTGGCCCGGGTTAGAGTCCGACCTGCGGCTCTTTGCTGCGTGTCATCCCCTATCTCTCTCCCACCTTTCCTGTCTATCTAATAAAGGTAAAAAAGCCCCAAAAGAAATCTTAAAAAAAAAGAACGCTGAACAAAGCAACTAAAAAGTAGAAAAAACATGAAGAACAGTATCGGCAGGAACATTTGAATATCTAATAATTCTCTCTGTCTCTTTCTTCAGGTATTTTTTTAGGCCACATCGTGGAGAAATACTTTGTCTCGGGCTCCCTGTTCATTGTGCTCCGAATGTTTCGTGTCCTCCGTGTCCTCTCTCTTGTTTGCTACGCCCGGGGAACCAGGAAGCTGCTTCTGTCCCTCATGATGTCACTTCCTGCCCTGTTCAACATCGGCGTCGTCCTTGTCATCGTCACCTTCTCTTCCTCCGTGTTTGGCATGTTAAATTTTGCCTTTGTGAAGCAGGAGGCCATGATAGATGACATCTTTAACTTCGAGACATTTGGGAGCAGCGTGCTCTGCGTGTTTACGATCAGCACGTCAGCATCCTGGGGCGGTCTGCTGCGTCCCTTCCTGAACTGGCCGCTGGACTGCGACCCCAACATGGAGCACCCGGGGTTCCCGGCGAGAGGTAACTGCATCAACCCGGTGCTCGCCATCGCCTTCTTCGTCAGCCACCTGGTCCTGTGCTTCCTGCTGCTGGTCCACCTGTACATCGCCGTTGTCATGGCGACGCTCAGCTCAGATGACGGCGAGCAGCTGAGTGAGGACGACCTGCAGATGTTTCAGAAAACCTGGAGGGAGTTTGACCCCGAAGCCTCGCAGGTCATACAGTACAGGTGAGACTGAGCTCCCTACACAATACTATTCAGACTGATGAGTCCACATTACTGGAAACATGCTCTGGTTCTTAAAGATATCTTCAAATCCAAACAAAAAAACGTTTTCTGTCATATTTTTTTTGCTGTTTCTTCTTCGGGCACTTTGGTCAGCGACAGGTGGAAAGTTGTGACTCAGGACCGAAATGTTAATAATTGTAACTTTAGTTAATAATTCAGATTTCTGAGGGTCCTGTAATGCATGAGTCAGCATGTTTTGATGTATTGTATTTTGCTGGAAAGTGACTCTAAAGCCGGGTTCTAGATGAGGAAAACTTTAGTCTCCCTGAGAGTCTCCGGTCTGCAGCCTTCTGAAAGCTGCCAGTTTCCACCAATGAGACGAGACGGTGAATCATCTCCATAGAAACCACTCTCTGTACTTCCTTTCTAACTTAAGACTTTTCAGGCTTTTTGTATCTAGATATCATTAGTAGCATCTAAATATGAATGAGGATTGTGATAGTAAGATACCACATCTGCATTTCTAGTAGAGATGAAACGGAGAAAACAATGTTTTATTTCTCTGATTCTCTGCTTTGTTCTGATGCTGCTCCCTTTCTTCAGTCTCTCTCTAGCTCTCTCCACCACATACCGTGATCTCTAACTCGCTCCACCACATACCGTGATCTCTAGCTCTATCCACCACATACCGTGATCTCTAGCTCGCTCCACCACATACCGTGATCTCTAACTCGCTCCACCACATACCGTGATCTCTAGCTCTCTCCACCACATACAGTGATCTCTAACTCGCTCCACCACATACCGTGATCTCTAGCTCTCTCCACCACATACAGTGATCTCTAACTCGCTCCACCACATACCGTGATCTCTAACTCGCTCCACCACATAAAGTGATCTCTAGCTCTCTCCACCACATACCGTGATCTCTAACTCGCTCCACCACATAAAGTGATCTCTAGCTCTCTCCACCACATACCGTGATCTCTAGCTCTCTCCACCACATACCGTGATCTCTAACTCTCTCCACCACATACCGTGATCTCTAGCTCTCTCCACCACATACAGTGATCTCTAACTCGCTCCACCACATACCGTGATCTCTAACTCGCTCCACCACATAAAGTGATCTCTAGCTCTCTCCACCACATACCATGCTCTGATGAACTGTTGTGTTCTACAGTCAGCTGTCAGATTTCTGCGACGCTCTGCAGGATCCTCTGAGGATTCCTAAACCAAACTCCGTCAGACTGATCCACATGGATCTGCCTCTTCTTCCTGGAGACAGAATCCGCTGCGTGGACGTTCTGCTGGCTCTCGCCTTACAGGTAACATCACCTGATATTATAACATTATTCTTATTAATAATCAATAATAAAATCAAAATAACTTAAATTGTGGTCAGGCACATTCAGACACAACATACAGCAATACATAGTCAATAATCATCCCCGAGAATAAATAAATACTACATAAAAAATGTATATTTTTTGATTCTTATTGTTATATTCCATCTGTGTGTAGGCGGTCGGTGACTCAGAAAAGATGAACACTTTCAAAGCCAAAATGGAGGAAAGATTCAACCCGTCTAAGGTTTTACACTCTTCTTTTTCTAAAGCACATTGTTGTCTTGTTAAATATTGTTATGTACTTACAGTCTGTTGATATCTAATGCATGTGTTTGTATGCCCAAGACAAATTTCCTTTGGAACAATAAAGTTCATCTGAGCTTGTTCTACAGAAGGAATCAGCGTGACGTTGTGTCACTTGAGTTATTAATTAAGTTGATTTATTAATTAACTAGCTTCTTTCTGTTCCCATTTTCAGCTGTGACTGTAACTTTAAACACAGAGATCCCACCTATCCCTGTTGAAATGTTCCGACTTTTTCTCCCCGTAATATACTTGTTGTATCTGTGGTCTCTGCTGTGTTATTCTCTGTTCTGTGTAGCTTTGCTGCGTCTCTGATAAACCAAATCTAGCAACAGGAACAGCAACACTATCCGCGTGTATGTCTACGCTGTATACAGCGGACGGTTGGGTTTAGTAAAAGAAGAAAGGGACGGTTGGGTTTAGGAAACGTGAGATGCGGGACATGATCCCCGGTCTCCTGGGTGAAAGTCCTGTGTTGTTTGACCCATCACCCCCCCAACCAACCTCCCTATGTGGATTTTTGGGCTTTCATACTACTCGTTATCGTAGTCGCTCTTAATGCTACGTCATCTTCTTATTGAATATCATGCTGTGATCACGAAACATGCTTCCCATTGAAATACATTAGTTTAAAAAATATGCGAAATTTTGCTGGAAAAAAATGAACAGAAGTTCTTTTCTAAGGAGAAAAATTGACATGCAATCGCAAGGTAATGTAAGTCAATGGAGGCTAAACGGCGTTGATAAACGTGAAAAAGAGATTATGCGTCTTGATAACACGGCAAAAAGCTATACGAATTAGCGTGTGATACATACGCCACTTACTGAGATCAGTCTGGTGATTTGGTCCATTCTCTTCTAAGTATTGTTTTTAAAGCATTTTGAAAATGTGGTTTAACAAACTGTCCTGAAGTCAAAGGTGTAACGGCCGACTCACTTTGATGGTTTCAGGTTGATTTTCTGACTAGGGTTAGGGTTAGACAGAAACAGAATCTGTGGATGTTTTTAGAGTTTTCAGATGCTGATCACACACTGATCCAGGATAGAAATCTGCTGATTCCTTGTGTCTCTTCTAAACGTTCACACAACAGTCTGATCTAAGCTGATATAACTCTGAATGTAAGTCTGAATATTGTTCCCTGCAGGTGTCATGTGAACCAATCAGCAGCACCCTGCAGAGGAAACAGGAAGTCGTGGCGGCCACAGTGATCCAGAAGGCGTACAGGAAGCACGTCCAGGATGTCAGCGGCTCACTTTGATGCTTTGATAGAGATACTGGAGACAGATTAAAAATGAACCGATTGATCCGGACCAGAGGCTGCAGTTTGTGGTCAAAAACGTCGAAAAAAAGGTCACAAACTTCAAAGAAAACTTCAAAAAAAAACTTTTAACTAGCTAACTAACTAACTAGCTCTAACAGCTTTAGGACTTTATTCTGGAAATACTTCAACTTTTTCTGGAAGATTTTACTACTTTATTCTGAAGATATTACTACTTTATTCTGAAGATATTACGACTTCAGTCTGAATATTTTACAACTTAAAGATATAATCAAATAACTTGTGTAATTAACTTTGCTGGCACATTATTTTAGGTTTCTGTCAGCTAAACTTTTAACTTTCATGAGCTTTCTGGATGATTTTGTTTTCAGAAATGTATTTTCATTTATATTAGCATTTTAAAAGAGCATGTTTTTAATACTAATGTTAGAAAAACTAACATTAGTATTAAAAACATATAATGTTAACATAAACACTAACATGAGCTTGTTTTACTCAGTGTTGAATATTCTTGATGATGATGATGATGATTGAACTCTAAATAAAGTGAAAGAAAGAACTTTCTGTATGATATTATAATTCATCTTCATGTTTACCTGGATCAATAAGTGGACTAAACTTTACCTGTGGTACTTTGTCATTCGTGAGGTCACCAAGGGGGCACTGCTCCTAAAAATGTTAAAAAAAAACATTGAAAAAAGAAACAAAAAAGAAGAAATAAACCATAACAAAGATACAGTTTTTTCCGATCACTATGACAATTTTTTCAATACTTTTAACAGCTTTCTAAACTCTTAACGCACCAACACACCTACAACACACGATTGGCAAAACAGTTCATTTCATTCTCTAAATCACACATTGAAAATTGATACCCATCAACCTCAGACCAGCACTGCTCTCCTAAATCACATCATAGTGTATTCACAACATAGTGTGTTAGTTAACTCCAGAACCAGCTGGCAGAGGGGACTGGTTTCAGGGCTGACCTCTTGGCTTTTGATTGCTTGAAACTTCATGGTATTTTCTGCACTGGATTTCAGATGTATCCAGAATTTTAATGATCTTTTTTTCTTCCCTGCATGCATTTGTGGGTGTTTTCCTCTGGACCCTGAGAATATTTCTAATAAGTTCTGCATGCAGGGATTCTACGGGGTGTTTATCCCATCTAGTGTAGTCAAGCTTACTGAGTGGATCCCATATCTCACATCCATACAGTGCAATCGGCATTATGATACTGTCAATGATTTTGCACCAGATCTTGATTGGAATTTGTATTTTATTAAAATTCCTTTTGATGGCATAGAGAGCTCTGTGAGCTTTCTCTTTTAGCACATTCACTGCAAGCTCAAAGCTTCCTGAGGCTCTGAGTTTCAGGCCTAGGTCCTAACATTGTGAATGCTCTAGGACCGTGTTTCCTAGAGTGAAAAGGTGTCTGGTTGCCTGGGATCTGGCTTTCTTTTGGAAGATAACAATCTTGGTTTTTGCCAGATTAACTGTCAGGGCCCAGTTCTGACAGAAGTGCTCTGTAAGCCTTGTTCAGAGGGTGAGAGCAGCACCAGGTCATCTGCAAAGAGCAGGAATTTAACTTCCGTGTTGTTGAGGGGGAGTCCAGGAGCTGTAGATTGTTCCAGTAACACCACTAACTCATTAATATAGATATTGAACAGGGTAGGACTCAAGCTACAGCCCTGTCTCACCCCACGCCCCTGAGTGAAGTATTCTGTTCTGCTGTTATCAATTTTCTCAGCACATTTGTTGTCCATATACATGGATTTGATTATATCATCTATTTTACCCCCTACACCGCTTTGTAAAGTTTTATAAAATAATCCATCATGCCAAATTGAGTCAAATGCTTTCCTAAAATCAACAAAACAAGCGAAGATTTTACTTTAGTTTGCTTGAATAAGATGTTTGTTGATTAGGGTGTGTAGGGTGTAGATGTGGTCAGTGGTACGGTGTTTTGGTAAGAAGCCAATCTGACCTTTACTCAGGACGTTGTGTTCGGTAAGGAAGGCCTGTAGATGGGCGTTTAGAATACAGCAGAACACCTTCCCCAGGTTACTGTTCACACAGATGCCTCGGTAGTTACTGGGGTTGAACTTGTCTCCACTCTTAAAGATGGGGGATATAAGCCCCCTGTTCCAGACCTCAGGGAAGCAGCCAGCTTGAAGAACGACACTGAACAGCTTTAAAAGGGCTTCTCCAGCTCGGGGCTGTGTTTCAGCATTTCAGTCCTGATGCTGTCAGGTCCACATGCTTATTTTGGTTTTAGTTTTTGGAGTGTGTGTGTGTTAACTCCTCTTGGGTGATTTCATAGTCCAGTGGGTTTTGACTGTCTTTTATGATTTTTTCAAGGGAATGTTACCCTGGAAATCCAGAGTTCTCGCAAGAGCACAATTGTAATTTGCTCAGCGAGTCCCTCTGGCATTGAGTAATGATGCTCATTAACTATGCCCTTGTAGCCGAGCTGCACCAATCACATGGCTGTATCTGATATAGGCAGGCCAGAGGTGAGCTAAACAGATGACGACAATTTAATCTACCAGTTAGCTCCGCTGGTAGCTAAGCGTATGGAGCTCTGGATACGTCACCCCGTGTATTGTTGTGATTGGTCGTAGTGTTATCCAATTGCGTGAAGTGAGATTTTCAAATGCATGCTTGGTGCCGCCCCTCGAGTTGGGCCATTTTCATTACTCAATGCCAGACCCTTAATCTTTCGGATTTGGGTCTGGATTTCCAGGCTAAGGGAGTGTAACTGTTGTGTAATGCCTTGTTGGCCAGTTGTAAGGTTATCTGGTGGGATTGGGTTGTAAAGGTGTTCAGAGTAGTTCCTCCATGTTTCTCCGTCTGTCAGAGGTGTGTCTTGGTTCTGTTTTGGGTTTAGGTTATTCCATTTTTCCCAAAACTGATTCTGGCTTATTGAGGTTTCTATTTCTTCTATGGTTTCATTATAGTGTGTTTTTCTTTCTTCTGAATCATATGTTTATATTCTTTAAGTTTGCTGTAGTAGTTTTCTCTAATGTCTGGGTTGTGTGGTTGGCATGTTTTTGGTTGGAAATGTTGAGGTTTTTCCTCATTAGTTCACACTCCTTGTCAAACCATTTTTCTTTGTGGGTTTTGTTTTTGGGTTTACGATTACCCCTCAAGAGAATTGCTTTGAGGGTCTCTCTCTCTCTCTCTCTCTCTCTCTCTCTTTCTCTTTATGTCTCTCTCTCCAATAGAAAGAGACAGGATGAGTGGTGAAAACTGTGGTAATTGTAGCCTATATGTGGCTGTGCTTGTGTTTGTGTGTGTGTGTGTGTGTGTGTGTGTGTGTGTGTGTGTCCGTGTGTTTTTGTGATACCAAATAATGACACAGTAATTTGCAGGCTGTGACTTTAAGTTTTCTCTTTGCTGAGGAAATAAAATCACCTTCAGATTAACAGACGAGACAGTAGGGTTGTTAGGTCAAAGATAGCTTTATTGATATGGTGTTAGAGTTTAGTAGTAGTCGTCCCTGATGCGCCTCATGCTCATCCACTTCATGCCGCTCATGCCCATGTTGCTGAAGTTCCTGTACTCTCCGGGCCTCATGTACATCATCCTGCCTCTGTACATTGGCTGCTCGTACATCAGCCAGTGGCCGTCCATCACGTGGCAGGACATGCAGTTGGACATGCGGTAACGGTCCATGACGTTGTCGCAGTCGTCCATCAGCTCATGCATCTGGCCTCCGAAGTTCTCCCTCTCATAGATCCTCATTCTGTAGGAGCCGCGGTACTGAAAAACATCCACAAACAATCATCAGTCGTCAGCCGGTATTTCCTAATATTACTTTAGGAAGTGATTAAACATCAATATTGATCCAACCCCCCTCCAAACCCTCCAAGGATATGGGTGGTTTGTTCCCCCCCTCTAATACAACCCACAGGAGCATTTCTTAAGTTATTGCCCCGTAGTGGTGGCAGGAAATACGTCCTCATATCTAAACCAGAGAAAGTAACGGTCACGGTATAACACACATCATTAACGTTGGAAAACGGTCCCAGTTTGGTTAGGTTTAGGCACCAAAACTACTTAGTTAAGTTTAGAAAAAGTCTCCTGGGGGAAAGTCCTGTGTTTGTGCTCTTATACTGCCTCACCTTACTTCCTGCTTTGCTCCCGTCAGAACTACTACAGCCACTAGAGGGCGCCGCCACCACAAACCCAAACATAGGTCACAATGATGCTGGAACAAAGCCCTTATGGGGAAGTTTTTCAGGGGAGGCAGTCTCTGATCGTTTCTATTCACAGTCTTGTACCTTTGCCTATTTTCAGCTTTTAAAATGTTCTTTTAAGCTGAATCAAATGATTTATGGTCACTATTCATCTCGGAGCTGGTTGGCTTGGGTCCAGGTTTAAACCTCTTTATATCAGCATTTAGTGAAACGTCAACATAGATACTGAACAGGTTTGGTATGATACAAGCGTTGTCTGTGCGGTGATGGTTTGTGTGGTTACCATGGGGATCATGCGGCAGGACCTGATGCAGTCGCTCATTCCCATCATGCTCTGGTAGTCGGCGTACTCGCCCCTCCTCAGGAAGTACTGGTTGCCCATGAAGTTGGTGCGGTCGTAGACCATGAAGCAGCCTCTCTCCACCCTGCAGGAGTGACACCTGCTCAGGTAGGAGGACATGTCGGCGAAGTCGCTGCTGCACTCGTAAGAACGACCCTGGAAGTTCCTGTCCTCGTAGAAGATGACCTGAACACACAGTTAGAGAGAACGTCAGGAGTCAGCAGGTCTGCCGATCAGGGCACTGAAGTATGACCCATTTTTTGTCTTCTGACATGCTCCACTTTGCTTTTATTTCAACACTTTTATGATTACTTCCAGGTTGCCTGTCTTGATGATATCCTCATGTCTTTCTTCAAAATGAAAAAAATAATTTGCAAAAAAAATTACTGTATTGAAAGCAAAAAACCAACAGACATCGGGATTTTGTTAAAAATCTAAAAACCAATGTGACTTCCATTTTTGGTATCAAACGATATAAGGATATAAGGATCTATACATGGCCTTCTCATTCTTCAATCCAAAAGGAACAACGATAAAAGGAATTGCTTTTCTAATCACAAATGGATTACGTATTATTCAATGAGACCCTGACCGTGTGACTTGTTTTTTATAAATTCTGAGAACAAAAACAGTTATAAGCAATAACTGCTCTGTTTCTCTTTTCTTAAACCTAAAAGCTATGTATAAAAAACTGAGAAACGTAGAAAATGTAACCCACTAATAAATCCATCAAGGTTAAACCTATAAGCCATTTATAAGAGTTATAAAAGTATAAAGAGTGAATTCTGAGAGAGAAACAGTAAATTTTAAGAGAATAGTTTGTTTTTCTCACCCTGCCCATCATGTTCATGCTGCTGGAAGTCATGTTGCCTCTCTGCTCGTTCAGCCGGATGCTGCTGATGTTCAGTCTGTCAGCGGTGGATGTGTTGTTACCTGTGGAGCAGCTGCTGCTCTTTATAGCACCTGAGCAGCTGAAGCCTTTTGTCCAAACAGCCTGAGCCAGCATCGCGTCATAAAAGAGATGCTCGGTGTTCGGCATTTCTCTTAGAAACTACAGACAAAGAGCTACAGACTGCAGCGGCTCTGTGTCTCCTTCAGGCCTCTTTTTGTTAATTCTCTGTTCACTGTGTTTTTAGTTGTTCACTGTGTGCAGCACACTTTCTGGAACCTGTCCCACTATGACAAACATACATACCTACATACATACATACATACATACATACATACATACATACATATGTAATCTTTAGACTGAAATAGTTCTGGTATCAGCTTGCTTGCTCTAGATCACGTGTCAAACTCAAGGCCCTCATATCAATTTAGGTTTACAATAAAGTTTGGCCGCCTAATTGGGCGCCAAAGACTTTTTCCAAACTGCGATTCCGCGACACTCAGAGTGGATTTGTCAAATATGAGCCTTGGAAATTCCCCCAGAAGAAGCAGAGAGTTTTCATATTCAGGCTGTGAAACAGGTTGCTGGGAGTTGGCTGTGTGATAGCTGCTTTGAGAAATATAATCTTTGTTTTACGTGATTTGCTAAATTCTATAATGGCTAGAAAGTTTATTGCTGACTTTTTTAGGGTTTTATGACGACCAAACTGTAAGTGAGAAGACTATATGAGACATGCAGTAATACATTCAAAGATATTTAACTTTTTCTCTTAAATAAAAGCATGTCAATAAGCATTTCCATTTCCAGTGTGGCCCTTAGTGAAGTTGAGATTGACTCTCCTGCTCTAGACAATGGATAATTTAAATCTCCACAAGCTAAGCTGGCAGAAGATCCATTATCTCCGGTGCATCTAAAAGACTTTTCAGGTTTGATAAGAATAAGAAGACAGTTTTAGCTGTATGAAGGACTTTACTTAGACTCAAGCATGGTTTTTCACATAAATAGCTGTTCCAACACCTTTGTGGTTGGCCATCTGAGAGTATTTGTGTACAGAATGTTTCTTTTGCGTTTAAATGTGTTGTAGGTTTCTATAAGGAGACCTTCTGAAACAAATGATCCTCGTAGGTGAGTCAGTTAGACAGAAGCAGTTTATTCTGACTTTTGATGGCTGTATTGTCTGCTTTATCTGTAAATTATTTTAGTCATTAAATCATTGAATCTCTCGCAGATACCTCCTCTTCTGCGTTTCGGTCCTGACCTCCAACTACGGTGGCCCTGAAGTGCAAACCACGACAGCAAATCCCACAACACGACAGCAAATCACACAACAGCAAAAATGGCTGTTGTGTGATTTGCTGTCGTGTTGTGTGATTTGCTGTTGTGTAATGTCTTCTTGTGTGATTTGCTGTCGTGTGATTTGCTGTCGTGTTGTGTGATTTGCTGTCGTGTGATTTGCTGTTGTGTTGTGTGATTTGCTGTTGTGTGATGTCTTGTTGTGTGATTTGCTGTCTTGTTGTGTGATTTGCTGTCGTGTGATTTGCTGTTGTGTGATTTGCTGTTGTGTTGTGTGATTTGCTGTTGTGTTGTGTGATTTGCTGTCTTGTTGTGTGATTTGCTGTCTTGTTGTGTGATTTGCTGTTGTGTTGTGTGATTTGCTGTTATGTTGAGTGATTTGCTGTTGTGTTGTGTGATTTGCTGTCTTGTTGTGTGATTTGCTGTTGTGTTGTGTGATTTGCTGTCTTGTGTGATTTGCTGTCTTGTTGTGTGATTTGCTGTTGTGTTGTGTGATTTGCTGTCTTGTTGTGTGATTTGCTGTTGTGTGATTTGTTGTCGTGTCGTGTGATTTGCTGTCTTGTGTGATTTGCTGTTGTGTGGTTTGCTGTCTTGTTGTATGATTTGTTGTTGTGTGATTTGCTGTCGTGTGATTTGCTGTCGTGTCGTGTGATTTGCTGTTGTGTTGTGTGATTTGCTGTCTTGTTGTGTGATTTGCTGTCTTGTTGTGTGATTTGCTGTTGTGTTGTGTGATTTGCTGTCGTGTTGTGTGATTTGCTGTCTTGTTGTGTGATTTGCTGTTGTGTGATTTGCTGTTGTGTTGTATGATTTGCTGTCTTGTGTGATTTGCTGTTGTGTTGTATGATTTGCTGTCTTGTTGTGTGATTTGCTGTCGTGTCGTGTGATTTGCTGTCTTGTTGTGTGATTTGCTGTTGTGTTGTGTGATTTGCTGTCTTGTGTGATTTGCTGTCTTGTTGTGTGATTTGCTGTTGTGTCGTGTGATTTGCTGTCTTGTTGTGTGATTTGCTGTTGTGTTGTGTGATTTGCTGTTGAGTTGTGTGGTTTGCTGTCTTGTGTGATTTGCTGTTGTGTTGTGTGATTTGCTGTTGTGTTGTGTGATTTGCTGTCTTGTTGTGTGATTTGCTGTCGTGTTGTGTGATTTGCTGTTGTGTTGTGTGATTTGCTGTTGTGTTGTGTGATTTGCTGTTGTGTTGTCATTTGCTGTCCTGTTGTGTGATTTGCTGTTGTGTGATTTGCTGTTGTGTTGTGTGATTTGCTGTTGTGTGATTTGCTGTTGTGTGATTTGCTGTCTTGTTGTGTGATTTACTGTTGTGTTGTGTGATTTGCTGTCTTGTTGTGTGATTTGCTTTCTTGTTGTGTGATTTGCTGTTGTGTTGTGTGATTTGCTGTTATGTTGTGTGATTTGCTGTCGTGTGATTTGCTGTCGTGTCGTGTGATTTGCTGTTGTGTTGTGTGATTTGCTGTCTTGTTGTGTGATTTGCTGTCTTGTTGTGTGATTTGCTGTTGTGTTGTGTGATTTGCTGTCGTGTTGTGTGATTTGCTGTTGTGTTGTGTGATTTGCTGTCTTGTTGTGTGATTTGCTGTTGTGTTGTATGATTTGCTGTCTTGTGTGATTTGCTGTTGTGTCGTGTGATTTGCTGTCTTGTTGTGTGATTTGCTGTTGTGTTGTGTGATTTGCTGTCTTGTGTGATTTGCTATCTTGTTGTGTGATTTGCTGTCGTGTCGTGTGATTTGCTGTCTTGTTGTGTGATTTGCTGTTGTGTTGTGTGATTTGCTGTCTTGTTGTGTGATTTGCTGTTGTGTGATTTGTTGTCGTGTCGTGTGATTTGCTGTCTTGTTGTGTGATTTGCTGTTGTGTGGTTTGCTGTCTTGTTGTATGATTTGTTGTTGTGTGATTTGCTGTTGTGTTGTGTGATTTGCTGTCGTTTGATTTGCTGTCGTGTCGTGTGATTTGCTGTTGTGTTGTGTGATTTGCTGTCTTGTTGTGTGATTTGCTGTCTTGTTGTGTGATTTGCTGTTGTGTTGTGTGATTTGCTGTCGTGTTGTGTGATTTGCTGTCTTGTCGTGTGATTTGCTGTTGTGTTGTGTGATTTGCTGTTGTTTTGTGTGATTTGCTGTCTTGTTGTGTGATTTGCTGTTGTGTGATTTGCTGTCTTGTTGTGTGATTTACTGTTGTGTTGTGTGATTTGCTGTCTTGTTGTGTGATTTGCTGTCTTGTTGTGTGATTTGCTGTTGTGTTGTGTTATTTGCTGTTACGTTGTGTGATTTGCTGTTGTGTTGTGTGATTTGCTGTCTTGTTGTGTGATTTGCTGTTGTGTTGTGTGATTTTCTGTCTTGTTGTGTGATTTGCTGTCTTGTTGTGTGATTTGCTGTTGTGTTGTGTGATTTGCTGTCTTGTTGTGTGATTTGCTGTTGTGTGATTTGTTGTCGTGTCGTGTGATTTGCTGTCTTGTTGTGTGATTTGCTGTTGTGTGGTTTGCTGTCTTGTTGGATGATTTGTTGTTGTGTGATTTGCTGTTGTGTTGTGTGATTTGCTGTCGTGTGATTTGCTGTCGTGTCGTGTGATTTGCTGTTGTGTTGTGTGATTTGCTGTCTTGTTGTGTGATTTGCTGTCTTGTTGTGTGATTTGCTGTTGTGTTGTGTGATTTGCTGTCGTGTTGTGTGATTTGCTGTCTTGTCGTGTGATTTGCTGTTGTGTTGTGTGATTTGCTGTTGTGTTGTGTGATTTGCTGTCTTGTTGTGTGATTTGCTGTTGTGTGATTTGCTGTTGTGTTGTATGATTTGCTGTCTTGTTGTGTGATTTGCTGTTGTGTTGTATGATTTGCTGTCTTGTTGTGTGATTTGCTGTCGTGTCGTGTGATTTGCTGTCTTGTTGTGTGATTTGCTGTTGTGTTGTGTGATTTGCTGTTGAGTTGTGTGGTTTGCTGTCTTGTTGTGTGATTTGCTGTCGTGTTGTGTGATTTGCTGTTGTGTTGTGTGATTTGCTGTTGTGTTGTGTGATTTGCTGTTGTGTTGTCATTTGCTGTCCTGTTGTGTGATTTGCTGTTGTGTGATTTGCTGTTGTGTTGTGTGATTTGCTGTTGTGTGATTTGCTGTTGTGTGATTTGCTGTCTTGTTGTGTGATTTACTGTTGTGTTGTGTGATTTGCTGTCTTGTTGTGTGATTTGCTGTCTTGTTGTGTGATTTGCTGTTGTGTTGTGTGATTTGCTGTTGTGTTGTGTGATTTGCTGTTGTGTTGTGTGATTTGCTGTCTTGTTGTGTGATTTGCTGTTGTGTTGTGTGATTTGCTGTCGTGTTGTGTGATTTGCTGTCTTGTTGTGTGATTTGCTGTTGTGTTGTGTGATTTGCTGTCTTGTTGTGTGATTTGCTGTTGTGTGATTTGTTGTCGTGTCGTGTGATTTGCTGTCTTGTTGTGTGATTTGCTGTTGTGTGGTTTGCTGTCTTGTTGTATGATTTGTTGTTGTGTGATTTGCTGTTTGTGTTGTGTGATTTGCTGTTGTGTGATTTGCTGTTGTGTCGTGTGATTTGCTGTTGTGTTGTGTGATTTGCTGTCTTGTTGTGTGATTTGCTGTCTTGTTGTGTGATTTGCTGTTGTGTTGTGTGATTTGCTGTCGTGTTGTGTGATTTGCTGTTGTGTGTGTGATTTGCTGTCTTGTTGTGTGATTTGCTGTTGTGTGATTTGCTGTTGTGTTGTATGATTTGCTGTCTTGTTGTGTGATTTGCTGTTGTGTGTGATTTGCTGTCTTGTGTGATTTGCTGTTGTGTGTGTGATTTGCTGTCTTGTTGTGTGATTTGCTGTTGTGTTGTGTGATTTGCTGTCGTGTGTGATTTGCTGTTGTGTTGTGTGATTTGCTGTCGTGTTGTGTGATTTGCTGTCTTGTTGTGTGATTTGCTGTTGTGTTGTGTGATTTGCTGTCTTGTTGTGTGATTTGCTGTTGTGTGATTTGTTGTCGTGTCGTGTGATTTGCTGTCTTGTTGTGTGATTTGCTGTTGTGTGGTTTGCTGTCTTGTTGTATGATTTGTTGTTGTGTGATTTGCTGTTGTGTTGTGTGATTTGCTGTCGTGTGATTTGCTGTCGTGTCGTGTGATTTGCTGTTGTGTTGTGTGATTTGCTGTCTTGTTGTGTGATTTGCTGTCTTGTTGTGTGATTTGCTGTTGTGTTGTGTGATTTGCTGTCGTGTTGTGTGATTTGCTGTCTTGTCGTGTGATTTGCTGTTGTGTTGTGTGATTTGCTGTTGTGTTGTGTGATTTGCTGTCTTGTTGTGTGATTTGCTGTTGTGTGATTTGCTGTCTTGTTGTGTGATTTGCTGTTGTGTTGTGTGATTTGCTGTCTTGTTGTGTGATTTGCTGTCTTGTTGTGTGATTTGCTGTTGTGTTGTGTGATTTGCTGTTATGTTGTGTGATTTGCTGTTGTGTTGTGTGATTTGCTGTCTTGTTGTGTGATTTGCTGTTGTGTTGTGTGATTTGCTGTCTTGTTGTGTGATTTGCTGTCTTGTTGTGTGATTTGCTGTTGTGTTGTGTGATTTGCTGTCTTGTTGTGTGATTTGCTGTTGTGTGATTTGCTGTCGTGTCGTGTGATTTGCTGTCTTGTTGTGTGATTTGCTGTTGTGTGGTTTGCTGTCTTGTTGTATGATTTGCTGTTGTGTGATTTGCTGTTGTGTTGTGTGATTTGCTGTCGTGTGTGTGATTTGCTGTCGTGTGATTTGCTGTCGTGTTGTGTGATTTGCTGTTGTGTTGTGTGATTTGCTGTCTTGTGTGATTTGCTATCTTGTTGTGTGATTTGCTGTCGTGTCGTGTGATTTGCTGTCTTGTTGTGTGATTTGCTGTTGTGTGATTTGCTGTCTTGTTGTGTGATTTGCTGTTGTGTGATTTGTTGTCGTGTCGTGTGATTTGCTGTCTTGTTGTGTGATTTGCTGTTGTGTGGTTTGCTGTCTTGTTGTATGATTTGTTGTTGTGTGATTTGCTGTTGTGTTGTGTGATTTGCTGTCGTGTGATTTGCTGTCGTGTCGTGTGATTTGCTGTTGTGTTGTGTGATTTGCTGTCTTGTTGTGTGATTTGCTGTCTTGTTGTGTGATTTGCTGTTGTGTTGTGTGATTTGCTGTCGTGTTGTGTGATTTGCTGTCTTGTCGTGTGATTTGCTGTTGTGTTGTGTGATTTGCTGTTGTGTTGTGTGATTTGCTGTCTTGTTGTGTGATTTGCTGTTGTGTGATTTGCTGTCTTGTTGTGTGATTTACTGTTGTGTTGTGTGATTTGCTGTCTTGTTGTGTGATTTGCTGTCTTGTTGTGTGATTTGCTGTTGTGTTGTGTGATTTGCTGTTATGTTGTGTGATTTGCTGTTGTGTTGTGTGATTTGCTGTCTTGTTGTGTGATTTGCTGTTGTGTTGTGTGATTTGCTGTCTTGTTGTGTGATTTGCTGTCTTGTTGTGTGATTTGCTGTTGTGTTGTGTGATTTGCTGTCTTGTTGTGTGATTTGCTGTTGTGTGATTTGTTGTCGTGTCGTGTGATTTGCTGTCTTGTTGTGTGATTTGCTGTTGTGTGGTTTGCTGTCTTGTTGGATGATTTGTTGTTGTGTGATTTGCTGTTGTGTTGTGTGATTTGCTGTCGTGTGATTTGCTGTCGTGTCGTGTGATTTGCTGTTGTGTTGTGTGATTTGCTGTCTTGTTGTGTGATTTGCTGTCTTGTTGTGTGATTTGCTGTTGTGTTGTGTGATTTGCTGTTGTGTTGTGTGATTTGCTGTCTTGTCGTGTGATTTGCTGTTGTGTTGTGTGATTTGCTGTTGTGTTGTGTGATTTGCTGTCTTGTTGTGTGATTTGCTGTTGTGTGATTTGCTGTTGTGTTGTATGATTTGCTGTCTTGTTGTGTGATTTGCTGTTGTGTTGTATGATTTGCTGTCTTGTTGTGTGATTTGCTGTCGTGTCGTGTGATTTGCTGTCTTGTTGTGTGATTTGCTGTTGTGTTGTGTGATTTGCTGTTGAGTTGTGTGGTTTGCTGTCTTGTTGTGTGATTTGCTGTCGTGTTGTGTGATTTGCTGTTGTGTTGTGTGATTTGCTGTTGTGTTGTGTGATTTGCTGTTGTGTTGTCATTTGCTGTCCTGTTGTGTGATTTGCTGTTGTGTGATTTGCTGTTGTGTTGTGTGATTTGCTGTTGTGTGATTTGCTGTTGTGTGATTTGCTGTCTTGTTGTGTGATTTACTGTTGTGTTGTGTGATTTGCTGTCTTGTTGTGTGATTTGCTGTCTTGTTGTGTGATTTGCTGTTGTGTTGTGTGATTTGCTGTTATGTTGTGTGATTTGCTGTTGTGTTGTGTGATTTGCTGTCTTGTTGTGTGATTTGCTGTTGTGTTGTGTGATTTGCTGTCTTGTTGTGTGATTTGCTGTCTTGTTGTGTGATTTGCTGTTGTGTTGTGTGATTTGCTGTCTTGTTGTGTGATTTGCTGTTGTGTGATTTGTTGTCGTGTCGTGTGATTTGCTGTCTTGTTGTGTGATTTGCTGTTGTGTGGTTTGCTGTCTTGTTGTATGATTTGTTGTTGTGTGATTTGCTTTTGTGTTGTGTGATTTGCTGTCGTGTGATTTGCTGTTGTGTCGTGTGATTTGCTGTTGTGTTGTGTGATTTGCTGTCTTGTTGTGTGATTTGCTGTCTTGTTGTGTGATTTGCTGTTGTGTTGTGTGATTTGCTGTCGTGTTGTGTGATTTGCTGTTGTTGTGTGATTTGCTGTCTTGTTGTGTGATTTGCTGTTGTGTGATTTGCTGTTGTGTTGTGTGATTTGCTGTTGTGTGATTTGCTGTTGTGTTGTATGATTTGCTGTCTTGTGTGATTTGCTGTTGTGTCGTGTGATTTGCTGTCTTGTTGTGTGATTTGCTGTTGTGTTGTGTGATTTGCTGTCTTGTGTGATTTGCTGTCTTGTTGTGTGATTTGCTGTCGTGTCGTGTGATTTGCTGTCTTGTTGTGTGATTTGCTGTTGTGTTGTGTGATTTGCTGTCTTGTTGTGTGATTTGCTATTGTGTGATTTGTTGTCGTGTCGTGTGATTTGCTGTCTTGTTGTGTGATTTGCTGTTGTGTGGTTTGCTGTCTTGTTGTATGATTTGTTGTTGTGTGATTTGCTGTTGTGTTGTGTGATTTGCTGTCGTGTGATTTGCTGTCGTGTCGTGTGATTTGCTGTTGTGTTGTGTGATTTGCTGTCTTGTTGTGTGATTTGCTGTCTTGTTGTGTGATTTGCTGTTGTGTTGTGTGATTTGCTGTCGTGTTGTGTGATTTGCTGTCTTGTCGTGTGATTTGCTGTTGTGTTGTGTGATTTGCTGTTGTTTTGTGTGATTTGCTGTCTTGTTGTGTGATTTGCTGTTGTGTGATTTGCTGTCTTGTTGTGTGATTTACTGTTGTGTTGTGTGATTTGCTGTCTTGTTGTGTGATTTGCTGTCTTGTTGTGTGATTTGCTGTTGTGTTGTGTGATTTGCTGTTATGTTGTGTGATTTGCTGTTGTGTTGTGTGATTTGCTGTCTTGTTGTGTGATTTGCTGTTGTGTTGTGTGATTTGCTGTCTTGTTGTGTGATTTGCTGTCTTGTTGTGTGATTTGCTGTTGTGTTGTGTGATTTGCTGTCTTGTTGTGTGATTTGCTGTTGTGTGATTTGTTGTCGTGTCGTGTGATTTGCTGTCTTGTTGTGTGATTTGCTGTTGTGTGGTTTGCTGTCTTGTTGTATGATTTGTTGTTGTGTGATTTGCTGTTGTGTTGTGTGATTTGCTGTCGTGTGATTTGCTGTCGTGTCGTGTGATTTGCTGTTGTGTTGTGTGATTTGCTGTCTTGTTGTGTGATTTGCTGTCTTGTTGTGTGATTTGCTGTTGTGTTGTGTGATTTGCTGTCGTGTTGTGTGATTTGCTGTCTTGTCGTGTGATTTGCTGTTGTGTTGTGTGATTTGCTGTTGTGTTGTGTGAATTGCTGTCTTGTTGTGTGATTTGCTGTTGTGTGATTTGCTGTTGTGTTGTATGATTTGCTGTCTTGTTGTGTGATTTGCTGTTGTGTTGTATGATTTGCTGTCTTGTTGTGTGATTTGCTGTCGTGTCGTGTGATTTGCTGTCTTGTTGTGTGATTTGCTGTTGTGTTGTGTGATTTGCTGTCTTGTGTGATTTGCTGTCTTGTTGTGTGATTTGCTGTCGTGTTGTGTGATTTGCTGTTGAGTTGTGTGGTTTGCTGTCTTGTGTGATTTGCTGTTGTGTTGTGTGATTTGCTGTTGTGTTGTGTGATTTGCTGTCTTGTTGTGTGATTTGCTGTTGTGTTGTGTGATTTGCTGTCTTGTTGTGTGATTTGCTGTTGTGTGATTTGTTGTCGTGTCGTGTGATTTGCTGTCTTGTTGTGTGATTTGCTGTTGTGTGGTTTGCTGTCTTGTTGTATGATTTGTTGTTGTGTGATTTGCTGTTGTGTTGTGTGATTTGCTGTCGTGTGATTTGCTGTCGTGTCGTGTGATTTGCTGTTGTGTTGTGTGATTTGCTGTCTTGTTGTGTGATTTGCTGTCTTGTTGTGTGATTTGCTGTTGTGTTGTGTGATTTGCTGTCGTGTTGTGTGATTTGCTGTCTTGTCGTTTGATTTGCTGTTGTGTTGTGTGATTTGCTGTTGTGTTGTGTGATTTGCTGTCTTGTTGTGTGATTTGCTGTTGTGTGATTTGCTGTCTTGTTGTGTGATTTGCTGTTGTGTTGTGTGATTTGCTGTCGTGTTGTGTGATTTGCTGTCTTGTCGTGTGATTTGCTGTTGTGTTGTGTGATTTGCTGTTGTGTTGTGTGATTTGCTGTCTTGTTGTGTGATTTGCTGTTGTGTGATTTGCTGTCTTGTTGTGTGATTTACTGTTGTGTTGTGTGATTTGCTGTCTTGTTGTGTGATTTGCTGTCTTGTTGTGTGATTTGCTGTTGTGTTGTGTGATTTGCTGTTATGTTGTGTGATTTGCTGTTGTGTTGTGTGATTTGCTGTCTTGTTGTGTGATTTGCTGTTGTGTTGTGTGATTTGCTGTCTTGTGTGATTTGCTGTCTTGTTGTGTGATTTGCTGTTGTGTTGTGTGATTTGCTGTCTTGTTGTGTGATTTGCTGTTGTGTGATTTGTTGTCGTGTCGTGTGATTTGCTGTCTTGTTGTGTGATTTGCTGTTGTGTGGTTTGCTGTTGTGTTGTGTGATTTGCTGTCTTGTTGTGTGATTTGCTGTTGTGTGATTTGTTGTCGTGTCGTGTGATTTGCTGTCTTGTTGTGTGATTTGCTGTTGTGTGGTTTGCTGTCTTGTTGTATGATTTGTTGTTGTGTGATTTGCTGTTGTGTTGTGTGATTTGCTGTCGTGTTGTGTGATTTGCTGTCGTGTGATTTGCTGTCGTGTCGTGTGATTTGCTGTTGTGTTGTGTGATTTGCTGTCTTGTGTGATTTGCTGTCTTGTTGTGTGATTTGCTGTCGTGTCGTGTGATTTGCTGTCTTGTTGTGTGATTTGCTGTTGTGTGATTTGCTGTCTTGTTGTGTGATTTGCTGTTGTGTGATTTGTTGTCGTGTCGTGTGATTTGCTGTCTTGTTGTGTGATTTGCTGTTGTGTGGTTTGCTGTCTTGTTGTATGATTTGTTGTTGTGTGATTTGCTGTTGTGTTGTGTGATTTGCTGTCGTGTGATTTGCTGTCGTGTCGTGTGATTTGCTGTTGTGTTGTGTGATTTGCTGTCTTGTTGTGTGATTTGCTGTCTTGTTGTGTGATTTGCTGTTGTGTTGTGTGATTTGCTGTCGTGTTGTGTGATTTGCTGTCTTGTCGTGTGATTTGCTGTTGTGTTGTGTGATTTGCTGTTGTTTTGTGTGATTTGCTGTCTTGTTGTGTGATTTGCTGTTGTGTGATTTGCTGTCTTGTTGTGTGATTTACTGTTGTGTTGTGTGATTTGCTGTCTTGTTGTGTGATTTGCTGTCTTGTTGTGTGATTTGCTGTTGTGTTGTGTGATTTGCTGTTATGTTGTGTGATTTGCTGTTGTGTTGTGTGATTTGCTGTCTTGTTGTGTGATTTGCTGTTGTGTTGTGTGATTTGCTGTCTTGTTGTGTGATTTGCTGTCTTGTTGTGTGATTTGCTGTTGTGTTGTGTGATTTGCTGTCTTGTTGTGTGATTTGCTGTTGTGTGATTTGTTGTCGTGTCGTGTGATTTGCTGTCTTGTTGTGTGATTTGCTGTTGTGTGGTTTGCTGTCTTGTTGTATGATTTGTTGTTGTGTGATTTGCTGTTGTGTTGTGTGATTTGCTGTCGTGTGATTTGCTGTCGTGTCGTGTGATTTGCTGTTGTGTTGTGTGATTTGCTGTCTTGTTGTGTGATTTGCTGTCTTGTTGTGTGATTTGCTGTTGTGTTGTGTGATTTGCTGTCGTGTTGTGTGATTTGCTGTCTTGTCGTGTGATTTGCTGTTGTGTTGTGTGATTTGCTGTTGTGTTGTGTGATTTGCTGTCTTGTTGTGTGATTTGCTGTTGTGTGATTTGCTGTTGTGTTGTATGATTTGCTGTCTTGTTGTGTGATTTGCTGTTGTGTTGTAAGATTTGCTGTCTTGTTGTGTGATTTGCTGTCGTGTCGTGTGATTTGCTGTCTTGTTGTGTGATTTGCTGTTGTGTTGTGTGATTTGCTGTTGTTGTGTGATTTGCTGTCTTGTTGTGTGATTTGCTGTCGTGTTGTGTGATTTGCTGTTGTGTTGTGTGATTTGCTGTTGTGTTGTGTGATTTGCTGTTGTGTTGTCATTTGCGGTCCTGTTGTGTGATTTGCTGTTGTGTGATTTGCTGTTGTGTTGTGTGATTTGCTGTTGTGTGATTTGCTGTCTTGTTGTGTGATTTACTGTTGTGTTGTGTGATTTGCTGTCTTGTTGTGTGATTTGCTGTCTTGTTGTGTGATTTGCTGTTGTGTTGTGTGATTTGCTGTTATGTTGTGTGATTTGCTGTTGTGTTGTGTGATTTGCTGTCTTGTTGTGTGATTTGCTGTTGTGTTGTGTGATTTGCTGTCTTGTTGTGTGATTTGCTGTCTTGTTGTGTGATTTGCTGTTGTGTTGTGTGATTTGCTGTCTTGTTGTGTGATTTGCTGTTGTGTGATTTGTTGTCGTGTCGTGTGATTTGCTGTCTTGTTGTGTGATTTGCTGTTGTGTGGTTTGCTGTCTTGTTGTATGATTTGTTGTTGTGTGATTTGCTGTTGTGTTGTGTGATTTGCTGTCGTGTGATTTGCTGTCGTGTTGTGTGATTTGCTGTTGTGTTGTGTGATTTGCTGTCTTGTTGTGTGATTTGCTGTCTTGTTGTGTGATTTGCTGTTGTGTTGTGTGATTTGCTGTCGTGTTGTGTGATTTGCTGTTGTGTTGTGTGATTTGCTGTCTTGTTGTGTGATTTGCTGTTGTGTGATTTGCTGTTGTGTTGTATGATTTGCTGTCTTGTTGTGTGATTTGCTGTTGTGTTGTGTGATTTGCTGTCTTGTGTGATTTGCTGTTGTGTCGTGTGATTTGCTGTCTTGTTGTGTGATTTGCTGTTGTGTTGTGTGATTTGCTGTCTTGTGTGATTTGCTGTCTTGTTGTGTGATTTGCTGTCGTGTCGTGTGATTTGCTGTCTTGTTGTGTGATTTGCTGTTGTGTTGTGTGATTTGCTGTCTTGTTGTGTGATTTGCTGTTGTGTGATTTGTTGTCGTGTCGTGTGATTTGCTGTCTTGTTGTGTGATTTGCTGTTGTGTGGTTTGCTGTCTTGTTGTATGATTTGTTGTTGTGTGATTTGCTGTTGTGTTGTGTGATTTGCTGTCGTGTGATTTGCTGTCGTGTCGTGTGATTTGCTGTTGTGTTGTGTGATTTGCTGTCTTGTTGTGTGATTTGCTGTCTTGTTGTGTGATTTGCTGTTGTGTTGTGTGATTTGCTGTCGTGTTGTGTGATTTGCTGTCTTGTCGTGTGATTTGCTGTTGTGTTGTGTGATTTGCTGTTGTGTTGTGTGATTTGCTGTCTTGTTGTGTGATTTGCTGTTGTGTGATTTGCTGTCTTGTTGTGTGATTTACTGTTGTGTTGTGTGATTTGCTGTCTTGTTGTGTGATTTGCTGTCTTGTTGTGTGATTTGCTGTTGTGTTGTGTGATTTGCTGTTATGTTGTGTGATTTGCTGTTGTGTTGTGTGATTTGCTGTCTTGTTGTGTGATTTGCTGTTGTGTTGTGTGATTTGCTGTCTTGTTGTGTGATTTGCTGTCTTGTTGTGTGATTTGCTGTTGTGTTGTGTGATTTGCTGTCTTGTTGTGTGATTTGCTGTTGTGTGATTTGTTGTCGTGTCGTGTGATTTGCTGTCTTGTTGTGTGATTTGCTGTTGTGTGGTTTGCTGTCTTGTTGTATGATTTGTTGTTGTGTGATTTGCTGTTGTGTTGTGTGATTTGCTGTCGTGTTGTGTGATTTGCTGTCGTGTGATTTGCTGTCGTGTCGTGTGATTTGCTGTTGTGTTGTGTGATTTGCTGTCTTGTTGTGTGATTTGCTGTCTTGTTGTGTGATTTGCTGTTGTGTTGTGTGATTTGCTGTCGTGTTGTGTGATTTGCTGTCGTGTCGTGTGATTTGCTGTTGTGTCGTGTGATTTGCTGTCTTGTTGTGTGATTTGCTGTTGTGTTGTGTGATTTGCTGTCTTGTGTGATTTGCTGTCTTGTTGTGTGATTTGCTGTCGTGTCGTGTGATTTGCTGTCTTGTTGTGTGATTTGCTGTCGTGTCGTGTGATTTGCTGTCTTGTTGTGTGATTTGCTGTTGTGTTGTGTGATTTGCTGTTGAGTTGTGTGGTTTGCTGTCTTGTGTGATTTGCTGTTGTGTTGTGTGATTTGCTGTCTTGTTGTGTGATTTGCTGTCGTGTTGTTTGATTTGCTGTTGTGTTGTGTGATTTGCTGTTGTGTTGTGTGATTTGCTGTTGTGTTGTCATTTGCTGTCCTGTTGTGTGATTTGCTGTTGTGTGATTTGCTGTTGTGTTGTGTGATTTGCTGTTGTGTGATTTGCTGTTGTGTGATTTGCTGTCTTGTTGTGTGATTTACTGTTGTGTTGTGTGATTTGCTGTCGTGTTGTGTGATTTGCTGTCGTGTCATGTGATTTGCTGTCGTGTCATGTGATTTGCTGTTGTGTTGTGTGATTTGCTGTTGTGTGATTTGCTGTTGTGTGATTTGCTGTCGTGTTGTGTGATTTGCTGTCGTGTCATGTGATTTGCTGTCGTGTGATTTGCTGTCGTGTCGTGTGATTTGCTGTTGTGGTTTGCACTTCAGGGCCACTGTAAGAAAATCCTGCTTACCGCTCCTGACTAGCCAAAAGTAGGAGCTGAAGAACTAGTGCCAACAAGCAGTCATCATCTACCGCACATTGAAGCTTCGCCTGCTGCCGCAGAGAGACAGACACGGCCCATCACACCACGGGAGACAACCACATGATGAAAGTTCTGACTGTTGTCATCCATTCATTTATCCATCCACCCATATAAGTAGGTCAGAACTTGTGTGTGCCTGTGAACCAGGGTTGATGCTCTGGGTTGTGTAAGAAAGATATAGCGTCTTCAGATGTTAATCTCCCGTAGACAAGCTGCTGCCCAGGGCCGTGCAGAGACCTCTGAAGGGACAGTTGCTCAAAGTTAAAAAGGGGCATATGGTACCCAATTTTAAAACACCACGGCGTTAGGGCTGTGTATAGGTGATGATACAGATGTTACTGTTTAATATATTATGATGTATCACAAAACTGTAAGCAAGGAGATAAAGGAGAAGCATGTCATAGTATAAAGAACACAAGACAATGTGCATAAAAAGAGTTAACGTTTTATTTTTTTAAACAATCATAACAGCGAGATCTACAATCTGTGGGATTCCTATGTTATGGAGGAGAGAGCGTCAAAGCTTGCTGACACTTCTAAGAAGTGGCTGACTGTGACTGACCTGATGTAATGTTCAGCTTACTGGTTACAGCAAAGGCAGAGGGAGATGCTTCCAGGAGACATGGCTGCTGCACACAAAGAGCTGCAACTAAACAGAACACAAACACAACATAAAAAAAAAAACTTTTAACACAGGATGCTGTCGCCTGTCCCCATGACACACACACACACACACGCACGCACACACACACACACACACACACACACACACACACACTTCTGTTACCTACAGAGAACTGCTGCTATCATCTCTTGTGTATCAGAGAATGAAACGGTGACGCTATGAGGCTATCACACGATGACTCTAGTGTGTGCCCTAATATGTAAAACGAGTAACTGTGGCCGCGGCAGCTCGTGCAGTTACCGCGAAATGTCACTACTTCAAAGTTAGCTGCCGCTGCCTGCCACAAAGTTAGCTTGCCTGCTGACTGTTTTCATCCTGGAGGAGACTCGTTAACCGCGGCTAGAGGCTACTATGACAAACCAAATGTGCATGCATGCATTCTCATTCACTTCAAAAGCACACTTACCGGCACTTCAACTTCCAACTTTCTCTCGTTCTTGCTGGCCGCCGACGGACTGTGCCATTCACTTAATACATCCATGCTGTGGCTGTGTCCAAGTGTCACGCCTGGCAGGAAGAGGACGCGCGTCACGCGATAATCCTGGTCATCATGTGATATGAACGTTTAGATCGTTTAGGTTGCTAATTATTATTGTTAAATATATTAATATTCTTCTTAAACAGACCACTTGTGGGCCATCGTCAAAGAGAAAATATGAAAAAAAAAATATGGACAAAAAAAAGGCACTTTGGCCTTGAGGGGGCAAAAGGGCAGGTGCTCAAGCAATCAACGCCAGCAAGACAAAGGAGATGGTGGTTGACTACCGCAGGAGGCCGCCTGGTACTACACCGGTGAACATCCAGGGTGTCGACATTGAGATGGTGGAGACATACAAATACCTGGGTGTTCACCTCAACAATAAACTGGACTGGTCCAAAAACACAGACATCCTGTACAACAAGGGCAAAAGCCGTCTCCACCTGTTGAGAAGGCTGAGGTCCTTCGTGTGTGCAGGACTCCGTTAAAGACTTTTTATGACTCTGTGGTTGCGTCCGCTATCTTTTAAGCAGTAGCCTGCTGGGGAGCTGGGTGCACAGAGAGGGACAGGAAAAGACTAAACAGACTGGTGAAGAGGGCTAGCTCTGTTCTGGTCTGCCCTCTGGACACCAGAGAGGAGGTGGGGGAGAGGAGGATGTTAGCCAGGCTGGCATCAATCATGGGCAACACCTCTCACCCCCGACATGAGACTTTGAGTTCCCTGAGCAGCTCCTTCAGCAGCAGACTGCTGCACCCACAGTGCTAACACAGCTCTTTCATTCCAGCAGCAGTCAGACTCTTTAATGCAACATTATAATGTAGCTCTGCTAGCCGTTTCTGTAATATGATCCATCACTCGACAATATACTGCACTATGAATATTTATTTATTACTCTTTGTTACCTCCAACTGTGCAATATGTCATATCTATTCACCAGCACCTTACTCATCTGTATATCTGTGTATATATACTGTCTGTTTATATAAGGGTGTTTATTGTGTAAATATGTATTTTTTATTAATATTATTATTATTATTATAACTGATTCAATTTTCTAGTTCATATACTTTATGTATATATATTTTTTTTTCTCCTATGTCTACTTAATGTGTATTTGTGTTATTCTTTTTTTCTTTTGAGCTGCTGTAACAAAGGAATTTCCCCAGTGTGGGATTAATAAAGTCTATCTTATCTTATCTTAATAAGCCACTGTTCTTACCATAACGTCCTTTCAATTTATGAGACTGAAAATGCATTGTTATCTGCTTCTCGTTACTCAGATGGTCCCCGAATTTATTTGTTCAAAACATTAAACAACTTCTGCTGATAACCACATAGAGCGCATATAATATATTAAATATGAATTAATGTCAATTAATTAAGTACCCATATACGCTACAGATTAGTGTTACCTTTCATTGGTCAATATATATTATCTATTGGGTTCAGGTAAGATAATTACATAATGCTGGTGTCATAACATAATGTGTTGGTATTACATAATTCATTGTTACAAAGTAGATGATGAAAAGTAGAGGACCCAAGACAGAACCCTGGGGAACACCGTTGGTGACTGGGGAGAGCTGTGACAAATGGCCCTTGAGTTAAATTGTGGAGATATGTGAAATCTACAAACTTGTTTATTTCTGTTGTCATTTTCAGCTAATAACTGTAACGTTTAAAGATAAAGTTTTTCAACTTTTCTGTTAAATATTAGGACTTTTTTCTCAAAGTATTACTTTTATCTACAAAATGTTCCAACTTTTTCTATAAAGATATATTGTTAAACACAGAGGTCCGGCCTATCCTCGTTAAAATATTCCAACTTTACTTTTCAAAATATTTGTTTACAACACGTTTATTTCTGCCACAACTTTGGAGTTTAAGATTGATTAATGACTGAATTAATGATAAATTCATCAGTAACGTTACAGTGCAGGTAGTTACTGCTCAGATCTAACCGAATAATGAAACATACACTTGAGTGAAACTGAAAGTCAAACTTTATTGTTTCTCTGGTGTTGACAGTGTTTAGAAGTAAGAGTTAATGATGAACATCAATCTAAATTATATGTTTTCACCTTCCTGAGGAAATAAAATCATTGCATGTCTTTCTTTTTGTCTTTACTTTGGTGTTTATCTGTCTTTATTATGGCTAAATGTAACTGCAAAGACTGCTAGACTTCTTTTATCAGCTAAACTTTACTGTTGATCTTTTCTTGGCTAAACTTAATTGTCACTTAAAGGGTCAGCAGTTGTACTTTCTTAAAATATCATACAAATGTGTTGGTGTATTTGTCTCTACACCAACTCAGTGTTTTATTGATACCAAATAATGACATTAAATATCAGTTTTAGCTTTTCCTGAGGAAATAAAATCACCTTCAGATTAACAGACGAGACAGTAAACTGTGTTAGGTCAAAGATAGCTTTATTGATATGGTGTTAGAGTTTAGTAGTAGTCGTCCCTGATGCGCCTCATGCTCATCCACTTCATGCCGCTCATGCCCATGTTGCTGAAGTTCCTGTACTCTCCGGGCCTCATGTACATCATCCTGCCTCTGTACATTGGCTGCTCGTACATCAGCCAGTGGCCGTCCATCACGTGGCAGGACATGCAGTTGGACATGCGGTAACGGTCCATGACGTTGTCGCAGTCGTCCATCAGCTCATGCATCTGGCCCCCGAAGTTCTCCCTCTCATAGATCCTCATTCTGTAGGAGCCGCGGTACTGAAAAACATCCACAAACAATCATCAGTCGTCAGCATAACGTTACAACGCCTGCGCTGCTCTCTTCACTGAGTTTAGGTAAAAACTAGGGGTGGGGGAAACATTGATACAGCGTAGCATCACAGCATTTTCCCTGGCGATACTATCAATATACAGATGTGAAGTATCCGTGTTTTATTATATAAATTTCACATGAGAATATAACTCTTTGGTACTAGAATAATAAACTCAAAAGTGAGATGAACAAACAAAGAAATGTATATTTTAAGACAAAAAAGATGTTGACAAAGTTTTTTCTTTTAGGACATAATTTGAAGTTGAAAAAAGGTAAATTTCAATAATCGCAGAATATCGCAACATGTTAAACGGTTTGAGGTCTAAGCCATTTTGTCTAATCTTTGGTTCACCTGGTCTCCTTGTGTAGTAATATAATCTCAACCCTGTGATGCACAATCAAGTTATATACATTATTTATTTCAGGAGAACCTGGGCTATCAGGATATGCTGCAGGAATGTCACATGAATGCATAAACTGTTATGTGACTATAGAGACAAAGGAAAAGAAACGTAGCAAAGATATTCCTTTTTAAACCAAAACGCTAGAGCAGAGGGGGAAACACCAGAGCAGGGGGAATGAGAGGGGGAACACCAGAGCAGGGGGAATGAGAGGGCTAAACGCCAGAGCAGGGGGAATGAGAGGGGGAACACCAGAGCAGGGGGAATGAGAGGGGGAACACCAGAGCAGGGGGAATGAGAGGGCTAAACGCCAGAGCAGGGGGAATGAGAGGGGGAACACCAGAGCAGGGGGAATGAGAGGGCTAAACGCCAGAGCAGGGGGAATGAGAGGGGGAAACGCCAGAGCAGGGGGAATGAGAGGGGGAAACGCCAGAGCAGGGGGAATGAGAGGGGGAAACACCAGAGCAGGGGGAATGAGAGGGCTAAATGCCAGAGCAGGGGGAATGAGAGGGGGAAACGCCAGAGCAGGGGGAATGAGAGGGCTAAACGCCAGAGCAGGGGGAATGAGAGGGGGAAACGCCAGAGCAGGGGGAATGAGAGGGCTAAACGCCAGAGCAGGGGGAATGAGAGGGGGAAACGCCAGAGCAGGGGGAATGAGAGGGGGGAAACGTATTTTAAACCAAAACATAGCAGTGGAGTTGTAGCCTGAGTTTCAGGGTTTCTGAGTTTGTTGTTAAATAAATGAAATGAAATAAAGATGTGAGCGTTGTGTGTGCGGTGATGGTTTGTGTGGTTACCATGGGGATCATGCGGCAGGACCTGATGCAGTCGCTCATTCCCATCATGCTCTGGTAGTCGGCGTACTCGCCCCTCTTCAGGAAGTACTGGTTGCCCATGAAGTTGGTTCGGTCGTAGACCATGAAGCAGCCTCTCTCCACCCTGCAGGAGTGACACCTGCTCAGGTAGGAGGACATGTCGGCGAAGTCGCTGCTGCACTCGTAAGAACGACCCTGGAAGTTCCTGTCCTCGTAGAAGATGACCTGAACACACAGTTAGAGAGAACGGCATCACAGGAGGCGTTTCAAACACTGTTAGAAAAGTCTGTAGAAATACGGGATAACACAGTTAATAGGAAGGAATTTTCTGTAATGAATTGTCACAGGTGTTTTTCCGTATTTGAGCAGAAATGTCCTTTAATGTCCTACAGAGGATGTACTATAAATTTAGAGAATTTTCCGTATTTGGATTGACAGAAATATTAATTTTCTGCCAGGACATTATCTGTTTTTCTACTGATTTTTTTCTTACAATGTATCTGGGCAATAATAACTTCTTTTAACAACAATCTCATGCAAAACGACAAGAACCTTGACAAAATCAGTTAGACAAAGATTCTCTATAACTAAAACGTCTGATTAAGATATCCGATCAGACTGGATGATGGAGTCTGAGTCACAATGTCTTATCAACAGACAACATGTTTATTATAGTTAGGATTATGAGGCATATCAGTTAGCGTCCACTAAAAGATTGACAGGCTCAGATTATTATTCTAAATGTCTGACAACATTATGGGATGGATCCCTACAGAGATAGACCTTTTAGTTAAAGAGTAAGATCCTTTTAGTTTAACATGAAACAGCCCCGAAATCACCATCACCAAACCCACCAGACTCCATGTAAATAATCAGGACTTTTATCATGGTAAAACAAAGTGGACAGAAACTAAATAAAACTATCAAAAGCCGTCTTGGTTCATCTTTCCACTGTTCCAACAATCACCACTCTGGTTTGGTTGAAATAAACCCTTAATTCACCCATTTACATGTGGAGATATGCTGGCTCTATACACGCTAAAAGTCCTGATTATTTACATGGAGTCTGGTGGGTTTGGTGAGGTTATTTTAAGTGATTTTAACAAGTGTAATGAACCCTAAAGTGATATTCTGTCCTGATTCTTGTTGCTGTCAGGCGTAGAGAGTTTGTTGTGATAATCTGTCTTTGATACTCACGCAGGTTTGGGAGAAGTGATGCATGCTGGGACTTACCCTGCTCATCATGTTGTCGGTGGCGGACATATTGGCGGTTGTGTGGTTGTCTTGCTGCTGTGCGCTGACGGAGGTTGACTGCCTGCACACCTGAGTGAGCTCGCAGCTTTTATACACCTGAGCATGACTCGCTGCTTTGTGTGTCAGAGCGCTGAGTCAGCACTCCACACACAAAGCCGCCTTTTTGAAAGGGTTAACAAAGACGAGAGGCCTTCAGCCGCGGCTTTCACCAACAACATGCAGCACTTTGTTAACGCTGTTAACCCCCGAACTACACACACACACACACACACACACACACACACACACTCCCAGAGGAAGAGTTGTGAACACAGAGAACCCAGAATACATTCAGATCATTTAACGTTAACTTGCAATTATTAGTATGTTGGACATTAAACGATCTGCACACACGCACACACACACACACACACACACATGCGCATGCACGCACACTCTCACACACACACACACACACACACACACACACACACACACACACACACACACACACCTGACTGCAGGCTGCACGCAGAGACACATACACACAAGCATGCACACACACACACACAAACACACACGCACACACACACACACACACACACACACACACACACCTGACTGCAGGCCGCGTTAGGGTTGCGGAGGTTAAGCATCACATGACAAAAACAACAAAAACATCTAAAAAAAGCTTCAACAGCGACCGATGAAAATGTCAAAAAGCTAAAAGAATTTACTCTCAAAGAGCGTAAAAAAGAATACAAAAATATTAAAAAAAACATAAAAAACCTCTAAAAAATAACCCCTAAAGTTGTTAGACATGAAGTTCTGAGTCTTTGATTTATATTCATGTGTTCATATTCCAGTTAATGAGTGTTTTTAAATAGATTATTATCTATTTATTATCTATTTATTGACAGAAACAGAAACACGGGAACAACAAGCTGTTGCTGGTTAAGAGACGTTTGGGAACATGTTATTTTCTACGTTCCTACCGTCTCACCTAGTTTAAAAGCTGGAGAGCTTTGTTAGATGAAAGGTGAAATAATGAAACGACTAGATATACTGTAAGATCAACGGATAATGTACAGGAGATATGTGTTTGGATGGTGTGGATGCTCCGACAGTACAGGGGAGACAGAAACTAAACTAGCTTTAAGTTAACAGACTTGTTCATCCAAAACACGGATAATTAGGTATATTTACATCCTCTGAACCTTTAATAAGCTATTCTGATAATCCATACTTTACTGTTGAGTGTACTGTAAGTGTTTTAATGTGCTGAGTAATGTCATTTTTCCTGCCGTGCGCGCCATTAAAATCAATGCGACCTTACAAAAAGCGTGGAGGTTGTTGATATGATGGTACGATGCGCCCAACACTGTTGACATTTACACCACCTTCCCCTGCCATTTCCTTGGCAGTTTCGGGTCTCAACTTTCTGCGAAGCTTGTGCAGAGATCAACTGGGTTATAGGTTGCCAGGCTGAGGGTAATAGGTTGCCAGGTTGAGGGTTACATGTTGAGGGTTACAGGTTGCCAGGTTGAGGTGACAAACGGGTTAAACATTGTATATGGTGTGTGGATTGCGTGAATAGGATGTGTTTCATACAAGATCTGGCAACTGGTCAACATTAGACCAAGATATTGGTCTGATTATTTATAAAGGAGTTTTGTAAATTACGTGAGTTTCCCGTGAGAAATAACAAACCGGGAGGGGTCCGGGAGAGAGGGCTGAAAAACATGAGAAACCCGGGAAAAACAGGAGTGTTGGCAGGTATGAGTTATTCGCTGTTAAAGTAGGGTGACCAGACGTCCCCGGTTTCGGTGACCTGTCCCCGGCTGGAGCTGTCCCCGGAAATGTCCCCGGTTTTCACTGTGACTGACAGACCCGAAATTGGAATGAAAGAAAGAAAACTTTGACCAAACGTATAGTCGTGCACCCTACACTCACAGGCTCGAGACAGCCAGAGCGAGCGCTGCTCAGAGCTCAGAGATGTTCTAGAATGTCCATATTTACGATGCTAAAATTGCGGTTTATTTACATGGAGTCTGGTGGGGTTAGCGAACGCAAATTCGCGGACTTTTTATGTTTAAAAAAAGGATCTTACTCTTTAACAGAAAGGTCGACCTCCTTAGAAATCCTTTCCATAATGTTGTCACACACTTAGAATATTAATCTGAGCCGGTCAGCGGCAAAACGAGCACTTTTATGAACGTAAATACAAGCTGGACAATTGTCATATTTGGGTCTGAACATATAGACTGTATATTATTATGTATATTATTAGTCTATGGGTCGGAACATATAGACTGTATATTATTATGTATATTATTAGTCTATGGGTCGGAACATACTGGCGGGTAACAGGTGGGTCCTGTCTCTTTAAATGTTTGAACGGGCAGCGCGCGGCCTTCTCCTCTTCTCCCGCTGACGTCAGAGCCGCATGCAGCGGGGAAGACGGTGAAGACGGGCAAGATGGCGGCGGTGCTAGAGCGCAGCTTCATAGAGATCTGCGGGTTCGAGAGGGAAACTCTGCACAGGTTCAGAGAAGTTACCGTAGACCTCGGTAAGAGATCCTCCCGCTACAGCGCTCTTCTCTCCGTGTTCCCTGCTTTATATTTATTATATTTATCATGTCTTATACGCTCTGTGGTTAGCACACAAGCTAACAACAGCTAGCGCCGCTAGCACGCTGTTTGACGTTAGCGGTGTTTAGCTAATGAAGCTAATGGAGCTGCTAATGCTAATGCTGTCATTAAAACTTCCAGTGGTGCAAGAAGTATTCAGAGTACTTTACTGCAGTACAAGTTCTAATACCACACTGTAGAAATACTCTGTTACAGTAAAACCTCTGTTGCATTTAGAATCAAACATCAGATGTTATACTACATGTGTTTAGTGTGCAGACATCTGAATGTGTAAAGTAACTAGTAACTAAAGTAACTAGTAACTAAAGCTGTCAGAGTAATGTAGTGGAGGAAGAATCAGATCGTTTAATGTCTAAAATACTAATAATTACAAGTTAACGTTAAATGATCTGACTATTCTGGTATGTCTGTCCACAACTCTTCCTCTGGGAGTGTGTGTGTGTGTGTGTGTCTCTCTCTCTCTCTCTCTCTCTCTCTCTCTCTCTCTCTCTCTCTGTGTGTGTGTGTGTGTGACACACGTTACAGTGTGTTTTGTGACTAGTGGAACATCATAATGTGTGTGTTGTGTGTGTGCAGGTGATCATAATGTGTGTGTGCAGGTGATCATAATGTGTGTGTTTTGTGTGTGCAGGTGATCATAATGTGTGTGTTGTGTGTATGCAGGTGATCATAATGTGTGTGTTGTCTGTGCAGGTGATCATAATGTGTGTGTTTTGTGTGTGCACGTGATCATAATGTGTGTGTTGTGTGTGTGCAGGTGTGAGTGCTCTCCCTGGTGGCGTGAAGTTTCCCGACAGCGCCGGAGCGTTTCATTATGGCGAGAGTGGGAAGCTGCTGTCTGTCACCAGCAACAGATTCATTCACTGGTCAGTCCCGTCCTCCTTTAATACTACTATACTCATATATATATATATATATATATAATACTAGAAAGAAATGGAGTCCACTAACGTCAAAAGACTTTCTCTTTACTGTCAACATTTATCACATTATGACTAAACTGCATTTAAAATCTGTCTGTCTTTCTGCCTGCCTGCCCTTCTGTCTGTCTGTCTGCCTGTGTGTGTATCTGCATGCCTACCTGTCTGTCTGCCTGCCTGTCTGTGTGTGTGTGTGTATCTGTCTGTCTGTCTGCCTGCCTGCCTGCCCTTCTGTCTGTCTGCCTGTGTGTGTATCTGCCTGTCTGCCTGTCTGCCTGCCTGCCTGCCTGCCTGTCTGTCTGTGTGTGTATCTGTCTGCCTGCCTGCCTGTCTGTCTGTCTGTCTGTCTGCCTGCCTGTCTGTGTGTGTATCTGTCTGCCTGTCTGCCTGCCTGCCTGCCTGCCTGCCTGTCTGTCTGTCTGCCTGCCTGCCTGTCTGCCTGCCTGCCTGCCTGCCTGTCTGTCTGTGTGTAGGTGTACGTCTGGGGACTCGGTGCAGCTGCTGGAGCAGTCTCTGGACACCAACCTGCTGAACAACGCGGTGAGACTGCGGCTGAGTCAGTGCAGCGTTCTGCCCGGAGGAGTCCACATCCAGGAGACACTCAACAATGTGGTCATCCTCGTCTCCACCAATCAGAGCGTCCACAGGCTGCTGCTGCCCCACCCCTCACGCATGTACCGCAGCGTGAGTAAACATTAACCCAAACTCAGTCTGTGGAGGGTTTTACAGTTTGCAGCGGTGAGATGAAAATCTGCAGACTTTAGACAGTTTTTCAGTTTGAGTTGGAGATGTGTTAACATTTAAGTTTTTAGGTTTTTAATTTGTTGAAAATCTGCAGACATCTGAAGACCCCAGAAGAAGAACCAATCATATGAGAGGAACCAGCTGTAACTAACGCAGGGCTGAAGTACTCGGCCTGGTGCGTCTGACTATTTAGGGAAATAAATAAATTAAAAAGTCCACATGGGATCTGTTTTGATGCGCTGGATTTAACCAATCATCAAACTTCCACCTACCAATGAAACCAGTTCTAGCCAATCCGATGCAAAGCAGGGCGGGTCTTTGCCGAAACTCGAGAGTGCGGTGCCGGTGTGGTCTCCGTGGTAAAGCGGCTAAAAAAGTGGAGGCAAAGCTGATCAAACTTGGAGCATGTAGATACAGCTTCAGTTGAGAAAGGAGTTAAAACAAATGACGCTGGGCAAGAATAGATGACAAGAGAGACGGGAGGAGATATATATTATATATATTATATATGTCTATGGAGGAGACGGGAGGAGATATATATTATATATTATATATGTCTATGGAGGAGATGGGAGGAGATATATATTATATATGTCTATGGAGGAGACGGGAGGAGATATATATTATATATGTCTATGGAGGAGACGGGAGGAGATATATATATTATATATGTCTATGGAGGAGATGGGAGGAGATATATATTATATATGTCTATGGAGGAGATGGGAGGAGATATATATTATATATGTCTATGGAGGAGACGGGAGGAGATATATATTATATATATTATATATGTCTATGGAGGAGATGGGAGGAGATATATATTATATATATTATATATGTCTATGGAGGAGACGGGAGGAGATATATATTATATATATTATATATGACTGGAGGAGACGGGAGGAGATATATATTATATATATTATATATGTCTATGGAGGAGATGGGAGGAGATATATATTATATATGTCTATGGAGGAGATGGGAGGAGATATATATTATATATATTATATGTGTCTATGGAGGAGATGGGAGGAGATATATATTATATATTATATATGTCTATGGAGGAGACGGGAGGAGATATATATTATATATATTATATATGTCTATGGAGGAGATGGGAGGAGATATATATTATATATATTATATATGTCTATGGAGGAGATGGGAGGAGATATATATTATATATGACTGGAGGAGACGGGAGGAGATATATATTATATATTATATATGTCTATGGAGGAGATGGGAGGAGATATATATTATATATGTCTATGGAGGAGATGGGAGGAGATATATATTATATATATGTCTATGGAGACGGGAGATATATATATATGGAGGAGACGGGAGGAGATATATATTATATATATTATATATGTCTATGGAGGAGATGGGAGGAGATATATATTATATATGACTGGAGGAGACGGGAGGAGATATATATTATATATTATATATGTCTATGGAGGAGATGGGAGGAGATATATATTATATATATTATATATGTCTATGGAGGAGACGCGGAGCTGTTAAGCCACACAGATAAACAATGCAACGTGTTTAATAAATGTAAATAAAGCAGCTAATATCAACATGGACAAAATCATGACTGAACTAATTCTCTGTTTTGATGATGACCTGGCCAAAGATACAACGCAACCTCTAGAAAGTTCTGTTTTTTTTGTTCCAGGATCTGGTGACAGAGCTGCACATGCAGTCCGTCTTCACTGACGTGGGGAAGCTAAGTCTGCAGGACGCCGCTCACAGCGCCGTCATCCCTGGCTCGCTGAGTCCCAGCACCGGCACGGCCTGGCTCAGTCAGTCTGGAGAGGCTCACTATGCTCTGGCTGCCCCGGCCGGAGGCATCGTGGTGCTCTCCCTGCCGCCGCACGGCACGCAAGGTACCCACCAGCTAATGTCTAAATCGCAAGGTACGCACCAGCTAATGTCTAAATCTCAAGGTACCCAACGGCTAATGTCTAAATCTCAAGGTACCCACCAGCTAATGTCTAAATCTCAAGGTACCCACCAGCTAATGTCTAAATCTCAAGGTACCCACCAGCTAATGTCTAAATCTCAAGGTACCCACCAGCTAATGTCTAAATCAGACCCGGCTCCAGACACAAATTCACGGACGGGCATGCCATTATTTTTGGGGGGGCACAAATGAAATAAATTTTACCATGTAAGGGACTGTTCATTATTTATTTAAGGGGCCACTGGAGGAGTTTGGGACCTTTTAGGGTAAAAAGACGTGACCCTCCCCTCGCCAGTATTAATTCTTCTATGACCCTCCAAAATGATATGAAAAAGAAGCATGACCCTCCCCTTATGTGCTAGCTTGCGCTTAGCAAAGATATACAGATGCCATTTGATTTTTACAGCCATGACGTACAGGAGTTAACCTCTGCATTCTCATTTTACACATCACACTCCTCTGTCATGGTGTGGGGGCCATTTCACTAGATTTACTCAGTAACATAGTTGTGAAAATACAATAAGCATGGAAACTAAATGCACACTTCCTGCATTACTTCAAATACTAAGTTACTTCTCTAGTAAAGTAGTATTCACATGAAATAAAATGACAAAACATTGAGACCATTCAGCAAAGGACACTGGGAAATCACCAGTTCACCACTGGTTGCTATGGACTCGTCACTGCTTCCTCAGTCATTGTATATTTTAGCACCACTACGTGACAAACCCTACGGAGCGTACCAACGTGACAAACCCTACGGAGCGTACCAACGTGACAAACCCTACGGAGCGTACCAACGTGACAAACCCTACGGAGCGTACCAACGTGACAAACCCTACGGAGCGTACCAACGTGACAAACCCTACGGAGCGTACCAACGTGACAAACCCTACGGAGCGTACCAACGTGACAAACCCTACGGAGCGTACCAACGTGACAAACCCTAGGAGCGTACCACGGGGCACACGTACAAACCCTAGGAGCGTACCAACGTGACAAACCCTACGGAGCGTACCACGGGGCCACTACGTGACAAACCCTACGGAGCGTACCAACGTGACAAACCCTACGGAGCGTACCAACGTGACAAACCCTACGGAGCGTACCAACGTGACAAACCCTACGGAGCGTACCACGGGGCCACTACGTGACAAACCCTACGGAGCGTACCAACGTGACAAACCCTACGGAGCGTACCAACGTGACAAACCCTACGGAGCGTACCAACGTGACAAACCCTACGGAGCGTACCACGGGTCCACTACGTGACAAACCCTAAAATCTAAAACGGAACGAATCACAAAAGAGAGAAAAGTTGTCCTGTTCTCTTTATATATTTTATACTGTATAACCAGTAAAACCTGTCTTTCTGTCTCTGTGCCTCTGTGTGTGTGTGTGTGTTTCTGTGTGTGTGTCTGTCTCTGTGTGTGTCTCTCTGTCTCTGTGTGTGTGTGTGTGTGTGTGTGTGTGTGTGTGCGTGTGTGTTTCTGTGTGTGTGTGTGTCTCTCTCTCTCTGTGTTCAGGCAGTGTGTCGGTGGTGGAGCTGAAGAGGAGCTCCATGATGCGGAGGTTTTCTGGATGGATGCCGACAGCGATCCGTGGGGATCAGAGTCCGTCTGACCGAGCTCTCAGTCTGGCTGTCAGAGAGCTGGAGGAAGACTGCTTCATCTTCGCTTTGTGTCAGGACCACAAGCTGCGCATGTGGTCCTTCACGGTGAGAAACTCCACCGAGCTGCACACGTACTTCAGACCGGCACATACCGGTTCTCCACAGGGCTTCTGCACTCTCAACAAGTCTAAAATAGTCTAAAAGTTTGAATCCAAGTTCAGGCCTTAAGAAGTCTTAGGTTCTCTGAAGTACTGTTAACCTGAAGCCAGAGCAAACCAGCAAGGTGTAAAACTCTTTAAAGTTGAAGAAGACTTGACTTCTACGGGAGAAATGGTAGCTCCTCTGGGTTTGACTAAAATACCTGATGAAGAGGAAAAGATCATTTGAACAACACTGCTAATTAGAGGTGTTGAAATTAATCAAATAATCGATGCATGGAACCGTGGACGATGCTGCATCGATAATCGGCCGGGCCATAATCAATTATTTCGGTTTACTATTTAATGTAGGCCTAACAACCTTTTTGTTTGTTTGTTTTTGTGCCGTGTGCTCAGTGCTGTAGTTTCCAGTTTATTTAGTATCAGAGCTCTGCAGAATGTTTGGTTGTTGAAGCTTGAAAAGCTATGAATTAAATACCCTACATGGCTTTACTAGAAACATGTATTTGATGCGTCGTGATGCATCGAGATATCGGATCACTGACATGATAATCATAATCAAATCAGGAGATCAGTGAAGATTCACACCTCTACTGCTAATCATTGCAGTCAGACGCCCCCCAAATGTTTGACAGCTGGCTTAACGTCTGAAACCAGAGCACCGACTCAGAACTGGACCGTCTGACGTGAAGCAGACGCTGAAGATTTTACCATGACTTTATTGTGTTTTGTGGAGTCCTTGATGTGATTGATGGCTGCGTGTTGATATTCTGAGTACTGTAATCGGCCTCTCGTGATCCTTGTTACTGCAGCGTTATAAGTTGTGTGTGTGTGTGTCTGTGTGTGTGTGTGTGTGTCTCTGTGTGTGTGTGTGTGTGTGTGTGTGTGTGTGTCTCTCTGTGTGTGTGTGTGTGTGTGTGTGTGTGTGTGTGTGTGTGTGTGTGTGTGTGTGTGTGTGTGTGTCTCTCTCTCTGTGTGTGTGTGTCTCTCTCTGTGTGTGTGTGTCTCTCTCTGTGTGTGTGTGTGTCTCTCTCTGTGTGTGTGTGTGTCTCTCTCTCTCTGTGTGTGTGTGTGTGTGTGTGTGTGTGTGTGTGTGTGTGTGTGTGTGTGTGTGTGTGTGTGTCTCTCTCTGTGTGTGTGTGTGTGTGTGTGTCTCTGTGTGTGTGTGTCTCTCTCTCTCTCTATGTGTGTGTGTGTGTGTGTCTCTCTCTCTGTGTGTGTGTGTGTGTGTGTGTGTGTGTGTGTCTCTCTCTCTCTCTCTGTGTGTGTGTGTGTGTGTGTGTGTGTGTGTGTGTGTGTGTGTGTGTGTGTGTGTGTGTGTGTTTAGGAGCAGGCCTGTGTGCTGGAGGCCGACATGTTGGACTACATGCCGGCCTGTAAAGGCGTGAAGCGTAACCCTGGTAACGGCCACCGTCTGCGCCTGGCCTTCTCCCCGAACACGGGTCTGTGTCTCTGCGTCTACCTCGCCGTCCCTCAGAGGGGACAGTTCACCGTGCTGCAGCTGGTCGCCGCCGGCAACCAGCGCTACAGCCTCGAACACATCTCCTCCCTCTTCACCACACAGGTAGTGATGTCACTTCTTATCCTAAAAACACCTCAACATAACAACACATTCAATATCAAATATCTGATCAGATTATCACCAAGGATTTACTGAATCAATTCTATGATTTTCCTGAAAATATCTGACCAACGTGATCCTTTCCAACCAGCGCTCGCCCCGGGACCAGGCCGGCTCTGACTCGTGTTTATGAGAGAAACCGTTTGACTGTTAATGTCTCCTGTTTGTCAGCAGGAGACTCTGGTGGATTTCTCTCTGACCCCGACAGACATCTGGGGCGTCTGGGTGGACGAATCCAACGCCGCTGTCGTCAAATACATCAACTTTGAGGAGTGAGTCTCACCATTACAGCTTTTACATCCACTTCCTGTTCTGTCTCTTACTTTAGGAATTAAAGGTTCAAGCTGAGTTTTGTCCTGACAAGACGACTTCCTGCCAGCGGCAGAGGGGAGTTCTGGCGCCTAAACGTCTTGGACTTCTTTTTTCGACATTTTTGGCGCAGTTTTAAAATAAAATAAAACATTTAATGTTTTTGTCGGTTTTCCTGACGTCTGTTAGTTTTGTAGTGTTTGACGCCCCCAGGAAGTATTCTAAGGTAGCAGTGTAGTATCAGTATACGGAGATGTGTAGTCTCAGTATACGGAGATGTATAGTCTCAGTATACGGAGATGTGTAGTGTGTGTAGTATCAGTATACGGAGATGTGTAGTGTGTGTAGTATCAGTATACGGAGATGTGTAGTGTGTGTAGTATCAGTATACGGAGATGTGTAGTGTGTGTAGTATCAGTATACGGAGATGTGTAGTGTGTGTAGTATCAGTATACGGAGATGTGTAGTGTGTGGAGACATCTCTCAGCTGATTGGATCAGAATGAGTAGCAGAACGTGCCAACCTTTGACCTTTGATTCTGATCCTGATCCTGATTCTGATTATGATCCTGATCTTGATCCTGATTATGGTCCTGATCCTGATCTTGATCCTGATCCTGATTATGGTCCTGGTCCTGATCCTGATCTTGATCCTGATCCTGATTATGGTCCTGGTCCTGATCTTGATCCTGATCCTGATTATGGTCCTGATCCTGATTCTGATCTGTGTTGCAGTAACTCAGCGGGCCAGTGGAACCAGGTGTTTGTTCAGCCTCCGCCTGAAGAAGAAGTTCACATCGGAGCAGACCAGGACCCCAGAGTAAGACCTGATCCTCTGAACCCCCGACCCTCTGACTATAAGATACAAATACACAATATACAAGAAATAATAAATAGAGGAGAATACAATAACAACTATACAAAAATACATACAGGAACCAATGTACAAACATAAATACAGGTGTCACTCACACACACACACACACAGACACACACACACACACACACACACCGAGACACACAGACACACTGACACACACACCGAGACACACACACACACACACACACACACACACACACACACACACACACACACACCGAGACACACAGACACACTGACACACACCGAGACACACACACTCACACACACCGAGACACACAGACACACTGACACACACACCGAGACACACACACACACACACACACACACACACACACACACACAGACACACACAGAGACACACGTGTGTTGTTTGGATTAATAACTGACAGAGAAACTGTTTAGATAAAGCTCTGTTTCTGTGTTTGTGTTTTAACAGGAAACGTACCTGGAGGTTCTCTTCTCTCCGCTCCGCTTCACAGCTTCAGCCATCGTTAAAGCTCTACAGGTGAGAAACTAACGCCGTAGTTAAAGCTCTACAGGTGAGAAACTAACGCTGTAGTTAAAGCTCTACAGGTGAGAAACTAACGCTGTAGTTAAAGCTCTACAGGTGATAAACTAACGCTGTAGTTAAAGCTCTACAGGTGATAAACTAACGCTGTGTTAAAGCTCTACAGGTGATAAACTAACGCCGTAGTTAATGCTCTACAGGTGATAAACTAACGCCGTAGTTAAAGCTCTACAGGTGAGAAACTAACGCTGTAGTTAAAGCTCTACAGGTGATAAACTAACGCCGTAGTTAAAGCTCTACAGGTGAGAAACTAACGCTGTAGTTAAAGCTCTACAGGTGAGAAACTAACGCCGTAGTTAAAGCTACAGGTGAAAACTAACGCCGTAGTTAAAGCTCTACAGGTGATAAACTAACGCCGTAGTTAAAGCTCTACAGGTGATAAACTAACGCCGTAGTTAAAGCTCTACAGGTGAGAAACTAACGCCGTAGTTAAAGCTCTACAGGTGAGAAACTAACGCTGTAGTTAAAGCTCTACAGGTGATAAACTAACGCCGTAGTTAATGCTCTACAGGTGAGAAACTAACGCCGTAGTTAAAGCTCTACAGGTGATAAACTAACGCCGTAGTTAAAGCTCTACAGGTGAGAAACTAACGCCGTAGTTAAAGCTCTACAGGTGATAAACTAACGCCGTAGTTAAAGCTCTACAGGTGATAAACTAACGCCGTAGTTAAAGCTCTACAGGTGATAAACTAACGCCGTAGTTAAAGCTCTACAGGTGATAAACTAACGCCGTAGTTAAAGCTCTACAGGTGATAAACTAACGCCGTAGTTAAAGCTCTACAGGTGATAAACTAACGCCGTAGTTAAAGCTCTACAGGTGATAAACTAACGCCGTAGTTAAAGCTCTACAGGTGAGAAACTAACGCCGTAGTTTAAGCTCTACAGGTGATAAACTAACGCTGTAGTTAAAGCTCTACAGGTGAGAAACTACCTGCTGCAGGTAAAGTTGGATGTATCTGAAGAAGTGTGTGTGGTGTGTTTCAGATCTTCCGCAGAGGCTCGGAGAGGATCTCTGATCTGTCCTGGGACAGTCTGAAGAAGGAGGTGACGGTTGCCGTGGAGACCGAGGTAATTTACTGGCTGGTGAAATATAGATTCACCCTGTCTGATCATTCCCTTGTGGTGTTTAAAGTATGTTTTTAGGGTTTTATGTCGACCAAACGGTATGGGAGAAAGCTGTATGAGACATGCAGTAATACGAAGTTAATTGACTTTTTTTGTTAAAGCATGTCGATAAAGTCAACGTGTCCGGCCCTTACTGTGATCGTCATGTCCAGCGTGGCCCGTAGTGAAACGGAGTTTGACCCCCTGCTGTAGAGCTTAAAGGGTCAGATTAGGTTCAACCAGACGGGGCTGGTGCAGTTAGTGGTGGCCGTGGCTTCATTACAGTCAGACCTGGCTACCAAACTAAAAACCACATCAGTGCTTTTAAAACAAACACAATACTGTGGCTTTTATTTATGTTTTTTTTCCCGTCTTTTTCTTTCTTTCTTTTTCTACTTTCTGTTTCCTCCCCTCTCTCCTTTCTTTCTTTTTCTACTTTCTGTTTCCTCCCCTCTCTCCTTTCTTCCTTTCTTTTTCTACTTTCAGTTTCCTCCCGTCTCTCCTTTCTTTCTTTCTTTTTCTACTTTCAGTTTCCTCACGTCTCTCCTTTCTTTCTTCCTGTTGCAATAAGAAACGTTGATGTGGACTTCTGCTTTGAAATATTGTTGTTATCGAGATATTATCCCAAATGCAGTTAATCGTTCAGCCCTACAACGTTGTTTAGTTTGGGATTGTTTTGTGCTGTGATTTAAAATCTTTCAGTCTGTTAAACAAGGACAGAGCAGATGGTAATGTTTCTGTCTCTCTCCCTCCTTTCTTCCCCCTCTTTTAGCTGCAGAGCAGCGTGACAGAGTTTGAGTTTTCTCAGGAGGATTATCGCCAGCTGCAGGTGGAGTTCTGGTCCCGGTTCTACGCCTGCTGTCTGCAGTACCAGGAGTCTCTGTCAGAACCGCTGGGTCTCACCGTCAGCCCAAACACACACATGGCCTGTCTGCTGAAGAAGGTTAGGCTCTTATTCTGAAAATATTCACCCACATGGCCTGTCTGCTGAAGAAGGTTAGGCTCTTATTCCTTAACTCTTCATAGATCAGTTTGAATCAGGAAATCAACGTTGTTAAATGGAGTCCTGGTGTGGAAACAGACAACTAGAGCCCAAACTAATAAAATAATGTTGTGATGACTTAGTGAGTGAGAGTGTTTGTGTTTCAGGGCTTTGTGTCGTTCCTGCTGCCTTGTTTTGCTGTGGATCACCTGTACCTGTCCTATGATGAGTACCTGTTCTCAGAGGAGGAGACGCCGCTCACCGATGGTAACTACACCTTTAACCAACTGACCCGAACTTTAGCTGTACCTTTTAAGCTTTAACCAACTGATGCAGACTGCAACTTAGCTTTTTTTCTGCGCTTTTGACATGTTTTTTTGACGTGTTTTTTTTTTTACATGTTTTTTTGCGGGTTTTTTGACATGTTTTTTTGACATGTTTTTTTGTGTTTTTTGACATGTTTTTTTGTGTTTTTTGACATGTTTTTTTGACATGTTTTTTTGCGTATTTTGACATGTTTTTGTTGCGGTTTTTTTACGTGGTTTTTTTGCGTATTTGCCGTGTTTTTTGACGTTTTTTTTTTTTTTTGCGTTTTTTGACGTTTTTTTTTTGCATTTTTTTGACATGTTTTTTTTGTGTTTTTTGACATGTTTTTTGTGTGTTTTTTGACATGTTTTTTGGTGTTTTTTGACATGTTTTTTGGTGTTTTTTGACATGTTTTTTTGCGTATTTTGACATGTTTTTGTTGCGGGTTTTTTACGTGTTTTTGTTGCGGTTTTTTGACGTTTTTTTTGCGTTTTTGCCGTGTTTTTTTGCGTTTTTGACGTGTTTTTTTGCGTTTTTGACGTGTTTTTTTGCGTTTTTGCCGTGTTTTTTTTGCGTTTTTGCCGTGTTTTTTTGCGTTTTTTGACATGTTTTTTGTGTTCTTTTTTTCTCAAGCTTTTTGAAATTTATTGTTTGACCCATTTAGACAGACAGCTGACAGGGTTTGTGTGTTGTTGTGTTCCAAGAGCCTGAGGTTGGGCGGGACGTCCTGCAGCTGGTGCAGTGCCTGCGTCTGGTCAGTGATGCTGTTTCTGGAGAGATGGCGTACGAGATGGAGAAAGCTCTGGAACACCTTCAGTCACCGGAGAGGGCAGCAGAACTCGTCCTGGAGAACATGCTGTCCAACGACAGGTATGTCTACCCTAACGCGTATTAATATTATATTTATATATGAGCTTTTATTAAGCTAAGAGAGGGAATATATCTGTTTATTTATATTATATATCCATCCATCCATCCATCCATCTTCATCCGCTTATCCGGTATCTGGTCGCGGGGGCAGCAGCTCCAGCAGGGGACCCCAAACTTCCCTTTCCTGAGCCACGTTAACCAGCTCCGACTGGGGGATCCCGAGGCGTTCCCATGCCAGGTTGGAGATATAATCCCTCCACCTAGTCTTGGGTCTTCCCCGAGGCCGCCTCCCAGTTGGACGTGCCTCCACCTAGTCCTGGGTCTTCCCCGAGACCTCCTCCCAGCTAGACGTGCCTCCACCTAGTCCTGGGTCTTCCCCGAGACCTCCTCCCAGCTAGACGTGCCTCCACCTAGTCCTGGGTCTTCCCCGAGGCCTCCTCCCAGCTGGACGTGCCTGAAACACCTCCCTAGGGAGGCGCCCAGGGGGCATCCTTACCAGATGCCTGAACCACCTCAACTGGCTCCTTTCGACGCGAAGGAGCAGCGGCTCTACTCTGAGCTCCTCACGGATGACTGTGCTTCTCACCCTATCTCTAAGGGAGACGCCAGCCACCCTCCTGAGGAAACCCATTTCGGCCGCTTGTACCCTGGATCTCGTTCTTTCGGTCATGACCCAGCCTTCATGACCATAGGTGAGGGTAGGAATGAAAACTGACCGGTAGATTGAGAGCTTTGCCTTCTGGCTCAGCTCTCTGATCGTCACAACAGTGCGATAAATTGAATGTAATACCGCACCCGCTGCGCCGATTCTCCGACCAATCTCCCACTCCATTGTCCCTTCACTCGCGAACAAGACTCCAAGGTACTTGAACTCCTTCACTTGGGGTAAGGACTCATTCCCTACCTGGAGAAGGCACTCCATCGGTTTCCTGCTGAGAACCATGGCCTCAGATTTAGAGGTGCTGATCCTCATCCCAGCCGCTTCACACTCGGCTGCGAACCGATCCAGTGAGTGCTGAAGGTCACAGGCCGACGATGCCATCAGGACCACATCATCTGCAAAAAGCAGCGATGAGATCCCCAGCCCACCGAACTGCAACCCCTCTCCACCCCGACTACGCCTCGATATCCTGTCCATAAATACTACAAACAGGATTGGTGACAAAGCGCAGCCCTGGCGGAGGCCAACTCTCACCTGAAACGAGTCCGACTTACTGCCGAGAACCCGGACACAGCTCTCGCTTTGGTCATACAGAGATTGGATGGCCCTGAGAAGGGACCCCCTCACCCCATACTCCCGCAGCACCTCCCACAGTATCTCCCGGGGGACCCGGTCATATGCCTTCTCCAGATCCACAAAGCACATGTAGACCGGTTGGGCATACTCCCAGGCTCCCTCCAGGATCCTTGCGAGAGTAAGGATCTGGTCCGTTGTTCCACGACCAGGACGGAATCCGCATTGTTCCTCTTCAACCTGAGGTTCGACTATCGACCGAACCCTCCTTTCCAGCACCGTGGAGTAGACTTTACCAGGGAGGCTGAGAAGTGTGATACCCCTGTAATTGGCACACACCCTGTGGTCCCCCTTTTTGAACAGGGGAACCACCACCCCCAGTAGCGGAGATAGCGTGGGTGCTTGGGTGCAGCCGCCCCAGGGCCCCATGCCAATTAGGGGCCCCTCAAACGTGCGTCACTTGACGAGAATGGGGGCCTTGCCAAGTGACACATTGCAGATTATTAGCTGACAGAAGCAAATTACTGCATATGATCTCACGTTATGATAATCCAGCTCTTCTTATCAAACATATATACATTAGTGCCATGTCAGTTATATAGCGTGGCACTGAGCGCACTTGGCCTGTTCAGCACCATCGCTGTCCATCAGCTGTCGCTGTCTGTGGTGCTGAAACATTTCTGCTTGACTGGCAAACTGACAGACTGGCTTTTCCTTGTCTTTTATTTTACATATAGGCTTACTTGGCTCAACAAGTGACACATAACGTGCATTCATCAGATATTTTACCGTTTGTTTTTAACAGTTACAATTTTAAAATGACTTGGTAGCAATGGGCCCCATGATGAAGCTCCGCCCCCACTGTACTGAGAGTCTAGCTCCGCCCCTGACCACCCCTGTCTACCACTCCTTAGGTACTGTCCCAGACTTCCACGCAGTGTTGAAGAGGCGTGTCAACCAAGACAGCCCCTCCACACCCAGAGCTTTAAGCATTTCTGGACGGATCTCATCAATCCCTGGGGCTTTGCCACTGTGGAGTTGTTCAACTACCTCAGCAACTTCCACCAGGGAAATTGACGACAATCCCCCATCATCCTCCAGCTCTGCCACTACCATAGAGGGCGTATTAGTCGGATTTAGGAGTTCCTCAAAGTGCTCCTTCCACCGCCCTATTACCTCCTCAGTTGAGGTCAACAGCGTCCCATCCTTACTGTACACAGCTTGGATGGTTCCCCGCTTCCCCCTCCTGAGGTGGCAAACGGTTTTCCAGAAGCACCTTGGTGCCGACCGAAAGTCCTTCTCCATGTCTTCTCCGAACTTCTGCCACACCCGCTGCTTTGCCTCTTTCACGGCAGAGGCTGCAGCCCTTCGGGCCCTTCGGTACCTTGCAACTGCCTCCGGAGTCCTCTGGGATAACATATCCCGGAAAGACTCCTTCTTCAGTCGGACGGCTTCCCTGACCACCGGTGTCCACCACGGTGTTCGTGGGTTACCGCCCCTTGAGGCACCTAAGACCCTAAGACCACAGCT
>NC_050179.1:22751627-22764127 GCF_008315115.2 Sander lucioperca | reverse complement strand
CATAGGTGCATGTCCACTGTGAGAGACATAATCTAAAAAAATAATCCAGAAATCACAATGTATGATTTTTTAACTATTTATTTGTATGATACAGCTGCAAATAAGTATTTGAACACCTGAGAAAATCAATGTTAATATTTGGTACAGTAGCCTTTGTTTGCAATTACAGAGGTCAAACGTTTCCTGTAGTTTTTCACCAGGTTAACACACTGCAGGAGGGATTTTGGCCCACTCCTCCACACAGATCTTCTCTAGATCAGTCAGGTTTCTGGGCTGTCGCTGAGAAACACGGAGTTTGAGCTCCCTCCAAAGATTCTCTATTGGGTTCAGGTCTGGAGACTGGCTAGGCCACGCCAGAACCTTGATATGCTTCTTACAGAGCCACTCCTTGGTTATCCTGGCTGTGTGCTTCGGGTCATTGTCATGTTGGAAGACCCAGCCTCGACCCATCTTCAATGCTCTAACTGAGGGAAGGAGGTTGTTCCCCAAAATCTCGCAATACATGGCCCCGGTCATCCTCTCCTTAATACAGTGCAGTCGCCCTGTCCCATGTGCAGAAAAACACCCACCTTGGAAACGGTGGTCCCAGCTCTTTTCAGGTCATTGACCAGCTCCTCCCGTGTAGTTCTGGGCTGATTTCTCACCTTTCTTAGGATCATTGAGACCCCACGAGGTGAGATCTTGCATGGAGCCCCAGTCTGAGGGAGATTGACAGTCATGTTTAGCTTCTTCCATTTTCTAATGATTGCTCCAACAGTGGACCTTTTTTCACCAAGCTGCTTGGCAATTTCCCCGTAGCCCTTTCCAGCCTTGTGGAGGTGTACAATTTAGTCTCAGAATCAGAAAAAGCTTTATTGCCAAGTACGTTTACACACACAAGGAATTTGTCCTGGTGCTGTAGGTGCATGTCACATTAAAGCAACACGCACAGACACACTGAGTCGCCATATATGCGGCGCCAAAACAACTCTCTCTTAACTCTCGCAGGGAGAATACAGCATCACATGAGGAGAGGAGAGGGGAAAAAAAAGCAACTCTCAGACTATCCTCATAAAGATAAGAACAGTGTGGGAACAGGAAAAAAAACACCTCAGCACATAGGCACACAAACAGTACATTTGCACTGCTTAACATAACATAAATGTACAGTTGCACATTTGGCTGCGAAGGCGTTGGACTGGGGAGAGGGTAGGATGGGGGAGTTTGGCCTGCTGAGAAACGCACAGCCCGGCAGTCCCACTATTGACCCAGTCTGCAGAATGTTATAGCGAAAACACAGCACGTTGCCATGGTGACACCCTTGAACAGTCCAGAACCGATACGACAATCAGCAGGCAGTGGGGAAGACGGGGGAGGAACCAAGAGCATCTCGCTTGCAGAGCCCCAACAGGGTGACTGTTTGTTCCAAGATACGGCCTTGGCAAGGCCGTTCAGGATAAGGGAGCCGAAAGATTAAATTTGTTTTGTCTACACGAATGGCTGCTCTAATTTAAACATTCATTCTATTATCCAACTACACACTGTTCAACTGGTCAATTTTTCTTTCCAAATCCATGACCTTCCTCATGATGGTATCCAAGCCGCGGGTCATTACCATGTTGTTTTCCATCACGCGATTAATAGTTCCAGTTTGCAAACTGATTGCTTTTCTGACAGCTTCAGTCAGGCCAGGCAGCTTCCTTGGGCTTTGGACAGCTACCAAAGTCTTTCCAATTCTTCGATAAACCAGAGCGAAGCATCCTCCAATCAGCAACATTCCAGTCATCAGGGTTCCAAATAGGTAGATATCCTCAACGTCCTCCACGGAAAGAGCAGAGAGACACACGACACGCCATTTCTCCCAGCCGTCCATCGTATACCCCGCAGCAAACGTCCCGTCAGGACATGCTGGCTCACCCGAACCAGTGCTCCTCCTCGAGAATACAGTGTCAATTGCGTTGAGAGACCAGTTAATCAATTCCATGATTTTTAGGTATTTGTAGAGCCTTGCAGGGAGAGTCTCTAAAAAGTTAACAGCAGACAACACAAGACAAGATAGCAAGCAGGGTAGGCCTGGGAGGGAGAAAAAGCGACCGCCTTCGCTGAGAGCTGGAAAGAGAAGTGTCTAGTGTCTTTGGACAGCTCTTTGGTCTTGGCCATGTTAGTAGTTGGATTCTTACTGACTGTATGGGGTGGACAGGTGTCTTTATGCAGCTAACGACCTCAAACAGGTGCATCTAATTTAGGATAATAAATGGAGTGGAGGTGGACATTTTAAAGGCAGACTAACAGGTCTTTGAGGGTCATGCACCTACAATGACAATTCTAAGTGGGAGAACTTGCAAAATAGCAGGGTGTTCAAATACTTATTTTCCTCACTGTATCACGCTATAATAAGACGACGACGACGACGCTATCAACACGTTGCAGATGCACGTAAATGCCTGACGACAGCGGAGGCGTCCTGTGGTGTGGGAACGACAGCGTTATATTTTGCTGGTAAATTAAATTCAAAAGTCTCTGGTCTCCTCGTTGGTCCACTTCCATCTGTCTTTGTTGATCCCCGCCATGTGTGAAACGGAGAGGAAATACTGGGCGGAAATGAACTACAACTTCTTCTTCTTTGTTTGGTGGCGGGTTGCAACCATAAAATGACCCAAAACTTAATCGCATCATTATTTATTCAGCAAATAACGTTTCCATCAGCGTTTATCACATCAGCTATATCGATCAAGAGCAGATCCGTATTTCCTTTGAGTCGATATTCATGAAATTCAATCTATTTTTCCATTCAATATCACTTAATTCAGATAAAAACGTGTGGATGGAAACATAGCTTCTGTAACCTGTCTGTCTCTCTAACCTGTCTGTCTCTCTAACCTGTCTGTCTCTCTTGCTCTGTAACCTGTCTGTCCTGCAACAGATCAGGTCACATTCTTCTGTCTGTCTAACCTGTCTGTCTGTCTCTGTAACCTGTCTCTCTAACCTGTCTGTCTGTCTCTCTCTCAGTGCTGAGTCCTCAGACGGTGGTGGAGCTCTTCTATCAGACTGTAGGCAGGAAGTTGATCATCTCCCAGATGTACAGCCAGCAGCAGCAGGGGAGCTCTCTGCTGCTCTGGACTCACAGCATCTCCAACGTGGTCAACCTGCTCGCTCAGCTGCTGTATCCTTTATAACACACACACAGAGACACACACACACACACACACACACACACACACACACACACACACAGAGAGACACACACACACACACACAGAGAGACACACACACACACAGAGACACACACACACACACACACACACACACACACACAAAAACATGACATCCTTCAGAATAAGTTGTTGGTTTGTCGTAGTACGACTTAGTTTTGTGTGAAACCGCTCAGTGAGCTTCAGTACCTCTCCCGTCTGTGTTGTCTTTGTGTGTCCTCGCGGTGTGTTGTGTAGTGTAGTGTGTTGTGTAGTGTGTTGTGTAGTGTGGTGTGTTGTGTAGTGTAGTGTGTTGTTGAGTCTTAACCGATGTGTCCCAGCTGGCCCAGTAACCCTGGTTTCCAGTTCCCTGAGTGTCTGATGGCCAACTGTCAGTACACACAGCTGCAGGTATGAATTCCCTTTATCTGTTAGCCTGGTCCTACCAGACTCTGGTCCACTAGCCTGGTCCTACCAGACTCTGGTCCACTAGCCTGGTCCTACCAGACTCTGGTCCACTAGCCTGGTCCTACCAGACTCTGGTCCATTAGCCTGGTCCTACCAGACTCTGGTCCTACCAGACTCTGGTCCACTAGCCTGGTCCTACCAGACTCTAGTACATGTCATGCGGAGCTTTGAGGGAAACGTTTGAGAATCTGTTTTAAACGTTACGTCTCTGCAGACATCCTAAATGTTGGTAAATCTGCAGCCTCTGATTGGAGGAGAGCTCACGCCCGCTGTCCTCTGTCCCCCCCGCAGGAGTACGTGCGTCTGATTGGTCCGTGGTGTCAGGTGAACATCGGCTCGTGTCGCTTCATGCTGGGTCAGTGTTACCTGGCCAACGGGGAGGGACAGAAGGTCAGTCACCTGATTATATCGCCACTTTAATCAGTCAGCTGTTTACGTCCCCTCATCTTCTTCTTCTGTTGGTGTTTCTTCAGGCTCTGCAGTGCTTCCAGGAAGCAGCGACCGAGGTGGAGAAGGAGGACTTCCTGTTGAGACTGACGGGCAGCGAGGACGAAGATGCTGCCTCCACGCCCAGATTACAGTACTACAACAAGGTATTACAATACTACAACAGGGTATTACAGAACTACAGTGAGGTATTACAGAACTACAACAAGGTATTACAGAACTAAAGCTAAAGTTGACTAAAACGAGGAATAAAAAATCATCTTTTGGAAATTGATCTTAATGCCTTAATTAGAAAAATGAGGAAAAATCCTTTAAGGACCCAATTACCTTAGTGAATGAATAATGTATCTTAAATACATGGTGTGTGTGTGTGTGTGTGTGTGTGTGTGTGTGTGTGTGTGTGTGTGTGTGTGTGTGTGTGTGTGTGTGTGTGTGTGTGTGTGTGTGTGTGTGTGTGTGTGTGTGTAGGTGCTGCGTCTCCTGGAGGATGTGGGTCTCCCTGAACTTGTCATCCAGTTGGCTTCTCTGGCGATCACAGAGGCTGCCAGCGACATCAACAGTCAGGTAACAGTCAGTAACAACGGTCAGGTAACAACGGTCAGGTAACAACGGTCAGGTAACAACGGTCAGGTAACAACAGTCAGGTAACAACAGTCAGGTAACAGTCAGTAACAACAGTCAGATAACAGTCAGGTAACAACAGTCAATTCAATTTCAATTCAATTTTATTTATAGTATCAAATCATAACAAGAGTTATCTCGAGACACCTTACAGATAGAGTAGGTCTAGACCACACTCTATAATTTACAAAGCCCCAACAATTCCAATAGTTCCCCCAAGAGCAAGCATTAGCAGTGGCTATTGCAACAGTGGCGAGGAAAAACTCCCTTTTAGGAAGAAACCTGGGCAGACCCAGACTCTTGGTGGGCGATGTCTGACGGTTGGGGTCAGGTAACAACGGTCAGGTAACAACGGTCAGGTAACAACGGTCAGGTAACAACAGTCAGTAACAACAGTCAGGTAACAGTCAGTAACAACAGTCAGATAACAACAGTCAGTAACAACAGTCAGTAACACATCAACAGTCAGTGACAACAGTCAGGTAAAAACAGTCAGTGACAACGGTCAGGTAAAAACAGTCAGTGACAACGGTCAGGTAAAAACAGTCAGTGACAACGGTCAGGTAAAAACAGTCAGTAACAACAGTCAGGTAAAAACAGTCAGGTAACAATAGTCCGGTAACAACAGTCAGTAACACATCAACAGTCAGTAACAACGGTCAGGTAAAAACAGTCAGTGACAACGGTCAGGTAACAACGGTCAGGGAACAACGGTCAGGGAACAACGGTCAGGGAACAACGGTCAGGGAACAACGGTCAGGTAACAACGGTCAGGTAACAACAGTCAGTAACAACAGTCAGGTAACAGTCAGTAACAACAGTCAGATAACAACAGTCAGTAACAACAGTCAGTAACACATCAACAGTCAGTGACAACAGTCAGGTAAAAACAGTCAGTGACAACGGTCAGGTAACAACGGTCAGGTAAAAACAGTCAGTGACAACGGTCAGGTAAAAACAGTCAGTGACAACGGTCAGGTAAAAACAGTCAGTAACAACAGTCAGGTAAAAACAGTCAGGTAACAATAGTCAGGTAACAACAGTCAGTAACACATCAACAGTCAGTAACAACGGTCAGGTAACAACAGTCAGTAACACATCAACAGTCAGTAACAACAGTCAGGTAACAACAGTCAGTAACACATCAACAGTCAGTAACAACGGTCAGGTAACAACAGTCAGTAACACATCAACAGTCAGTAACAACAGTCAGGTAACAACAGTCAGGTAAAAACAGTCAGTCAGGTAATAACAGTCAGTAACACATCAACAGTCAGTAACAACAGTCAGGTAACAACAGTCAGTAACACATCAACAGTCAGTAACAACAGTCAGGTAACAACAGTCAGTAACACATCAACAGTCAGTAACAACGGTCAGGTAAAAACAGTCAGTGACAACGGTCAGGTAAAAACAGTCAGTGACAACGGTCAGGTAAAAACAGTCAGGTAACAATGGTCAGGTAAAAACAGTCAGGTAACAACGGTCAGGTAAAAACAGTCAGGTAACAACGGTCAGGTAAAAACAGTCAGGTAACAACGGTCAGGTAACAACAGTCAGGTAACAACAGTCAGTAACAACAGTCAGGTAAAAACAGTCAGTGACAACGGTCAGGTAAAAACAGTCAGGTAACAACGGTCAGGTAAAAACAGTCAGGTAACAATAGTCAGGTAACAACAGTCAGTAACACATCAACAGTCAGTAACAACGGTCAGGTAAAAACAGTCAGTGACAACGGTCAGGTAAAAACAGTCAGTAACAACAGTCAGGTAAAAACAGTCAGGTAACAATAGTCAGGTAACAACAGTCAGTAACACATCAACAGTCAGTAACAACGGTCAGGTAACAACAGTCAGTAACACATCAACAGTCAGTAACAACAGTCAGGTAACAACAGTCAGTAACACATCAACAGTCAGTAACAACGGTCAGGTAACAACAGTCAGTAACACATCAACAGTCAGTAACAGTCAGGTAACAACAGTCAGTAACAACAGTCAGGTAAAAACAGTCAGTGACAACGGTCAGGTAAAAACAGTCAGTAACAACGGTCAGGTAAAAACAGTCAGGTAACAATAGTCAGGTAACAACAGTCAGTAACACATCAACAGTCAGTAACAACGGTCAGGTAATAACAGTCAGTAACACATCAACAGTCAGTAACAACAGTCAGGTAACAACAGTCAGTAACACATCAACAGTCAGTAACAACGGTCAGGTAAAAACAGTCAGTGACAACGGTCAGGTAAAAACAGTCAGTGACAACGGTCAGGTAAAAACAGTCAGGTAACAATGGTCAGGTAAAAACAGTCAGGTAACAACGGTCAGGTAAAAACAGTCAGGTAACAACGGTCAGGTAAAAACAGTCAGGTAACAACAGTCAGGTAACAACAGTCAGGTAAAAACAGTCAGTGACAACGGTCAGGTAAAAACAGTCAGGTAACAATAGTCAGGTAACAACAGTCAGTAACACATCAACAGTCAGTAACAACAGTCAGGTAACAACAGTCAGTAACAACAGTCAGGTAAAAACAGTCAGTGACAACGGTCAGGTAAAAACAGTCAGGTAACAACGGTCAGGTAAAAACAGTCAAGTAACAATAGTCAGGTAACAACAGTCAGTAACACATCAACAGTCAGTAACAACGGTCAGGTAACAACAGTCAGTAACACATCAACAGTCAGTAACAACAGTCAGGTAACAGTCAGTAACACATCAACAGTCAGTAACAACGGTCAGGTAAAAACAGTCAGTGACAACGGTCAGGTAAAAACAGTCAGTAACAACGGTCAGGTAAAAACAGTCAGGTAACAATAGTCAGGTAACAACAGTCAGTAACACATCAACAGTCAGTAACAACGGTCAGGTAACAACAGTCAGGTAAAAACAGTCAGGTAACAATAGTCAGGTAACAACAGTCAGTAACACATCAACAGTCAGTAACAACGGTCAGGTAACAACAGTCAGTAACACATCAACAGTCAGTAACAACAGTCAGGTAACAACAGTCAGTAACACATCAACAGTCAGTAACAACGGTCAGGTAACAACAGTCAGTAACACATCAACAGTCAGTAACAACAGTCAGGTAACAACAGTCAGTAACAACAGTCAGGTAAAAACAGTCAGTGACAACGGTCAGGTAATAACAGTCAGTAACACATCAACAGTCAGTAACAACAGTCAGGTAACAACAGTCAGTAACACATCAACAGTCAGTAACAACGGTCAGGTAAAAACAGTCAGTGACAACGGTCAGGTAAAAACAGTCAGTGACAACGGTCAGGTAAAAACAGTCAGGTAACAATGGTCAGGTAAAAACAGTCAGGTAACAACGGTCAGGTAAAAACAGTCAGGTAACAACGGTCAGGTAAAAACAGTCAGGTAACAACGGTCAGGTAACAACAGTCAGGTAACAACAGTCAGGTAAAAACAGTCAGTGACAACGGTCAGGTAAAAACAGTCAGGTAACAACGGTCAGGTAAAAACAGTCAGGTAACAATAGTCAGGTAACAACAGTCAGTAACACATCAACAGTCAGTAACAACAGTCAGGTAACAACAGTCAGTAACAACAGTCAGGTAAAAACAGTCAGTGACAACGGTCAGGTAAAAACAGTCAGGTAACAACGGTCAGGTAAAAACAGTCAAGTAACAATAGTCAGGTAACAACAGTCAGTAACACATCAACAGTCAGTAACAACGGTCAGGTAACAACAGTCAGTAACACATCAACAGTCAGTAACAACAGTCAGGTAACAGTCAGTAACACATCAACAGTCAGTAACAACGGTCAGGTAAAAACAGTCAGTGACAACGGTCAGGTAAAAACAGTCAGTAACAACGGTCAGGTAAAAACAGTCAGGTAACAATAGTCAGGTAACAACAGTCAGTAACACATCAACAGTCAGTAACAACGGTCAGGTAACAACGGTCAGGTAAAAACAGTCAGGTAACAACGGTCAGGTAAAAACAGTCAGGTAACAACGGTCAGGTAACAACGGTCAGGTAACAACGGTCAGGTAACAACAGTCAGTAACAACAGTCAGTAACAACAGTCAGGTAAAAACAGTCAGGTAACAACAGTCAGTAACACATCAACAGTCAGTAACAACAGTCAGGTAACAACAGTCAGTAACAACAGTCAGGTAAAAACAGTCAGTGACAACGGTCAGGTAACAACAGTCAGGTAACAGTCAGTAACACATCAACAGTCAGTAACAACAGTCAGGTAACAACAGTCAGTAACAACAGTCAGGTAACAGTCAGTAACACATCAACAGTCAGTAACAACAGGCAGGTAAAAACAGTCAGTGACAACGGTCAGGTAAAAACAGTCAGGTAACAACGGTCAGGTAAAAACAGTCAGGTAACAATAGTCAGGTAACAACAGTCAGTAACACATCAACAGTCAGTAACAACGGTCAGGTAACAACAGTCAGTAACACATCAACAGTCAGTAACAACAGTCAGGTAACAACAGTCAGTAACACATCAACAGTCAGTAACAACGGTCAGGTAAAAACAGTCAGTGACAACGGTCAGGTAAAAACAGTCAGGTAACAATAGTCAGGTAACAACAGTCAGTAACACATCAACAGTCAGTAACAACGGTCAGGTAACAACAGTCAGTAACACATCAACAGTCAGTAACAACGGTCAGGTAACAACAGTCAGTAACACATCAACAGTCAGTAACAACAGTCAGGTAACAACAGTCAGTAACACATCAACAGTCAGTAACAACGGTCAGGTAAAAACAGTCAGTGACAACGGTCAGGTAACAACAGTCAGGTAACAACAGTCAGGTAACAACGGTCAGGTAACAACGGTCAGGTAACAACAGTCAGGTAACAACAGTCAGGTAACAACGGTCAGGTAACAACGGTCAGGTAACAACAGTCAGGGACAACGGTCAGGTAACAACGGTCAGGTAACAACGGTCAGGTAACAACAGTCAGTAACACATCAACAGTCAGTAACAACGGTCAGGTAACAACAGTCAGTAACACATCAACAGTCAGTAACAACGGTCAGGTAACAACAGTCAGTAACACATCAACAGTCAGTAACAACAGTCAGGTAACAACAGTCAGTAACACATCAACAGTCAGTAACAACGGTCAGGTAAAAACAGTCAGTGACAACGGTCAGGTAACAACGGTCAGGTAACAACGGTCAGGTAACAACGGTCAGGTAACAACAGTCAGGTAACAACAGTCAGGGACAACGGTCAGGTAACAACGGTCAGGTAACAACGGTCAGGTAACAACAGTCAGTGACAACGGTCAGGTAACAACGGTCAGGTAACAACGGTCAGGTAACAACGGTCAGGTAACAACAGTCAGGTAACAACAGTCAGGTAACAACAGTCAGGTAACAACAGTCAGGGACAACGGTCAGGTAACAACGGTCAGGTAACAACGGTCAGGTAACAACAGTCAGTGACAACGGTCAGGTAACAACAGTCAGTAACAACGGTCAGGTAACAACAGTCAGTGACAACGGTCAGGTAACAACGGTCAGGTAAAAACAGTCAGGTAACAACGGTCAGGTAACAACAGTCAGTAACACATATATATAAAATATTATATAATTATACTATATAATGTGTACATGTTTGTGTTCAGGGGGCTCTGTGTAGTAATATATAATTATACTTTATAATGAGTACATGTTTGTGTTCTGGCGGCTCTATGTAGTAATATATAATAATATATAATTATACTATATAATGAGTACATGTTTGTGTTCAGGCGGCTCTGTGGACTCGGATCTTCAAACATCACCTGGACCTGGGACACAACGCTGAAGCTTACGAAGCGCTCACACAGAACCCTGACTGCAGCATGTACGTACAAATACACACATTATACTACATTAATATACAGAACCCTGACTGCAGCATGTACGTACAAATACACACATTATACTACATTAATATACAGAACCCTGACTGCAGCATGTACGTACAAATACACACATTGTACTACATTAATATACAGAACCCTGACTGCAGCATGTATGTACAAATACACACATACCGTATTAATACACAGAACCCTGACTACAACATGTACATATACACAGATTTATATTTATACTAATAAACTGTATAACTGTATACATACATATTGTAAAGACACTTTGATTCCGGTTCCTGAACGATACCTGTTTTATAAAACAAAAAGAAATGACAACATTACGGCTGAAATCTTTGTGTTTTTGTTCAACTTGTACTAGTTCACGATGAATACAATAAGTATTAAGAGTATTAACGGTGGTGGTTGTTTCCCAGGCAACTGGATTGTCTCCGTCAGCTGGTGGTGGTTCTGTGTGAACGCTCTCAGCTCCAGGATTTAGTCCAGTTCTCCTACGTCAACCTGCACGACCAGGTAATACCCAGACCCATTACCACTAACCTGTTCTACCAGGTAATACCCCGATCCATTACCACTAACCTGTTCTACCAGGTAATACTCTGATCCATTACCACTAACCTGTTCTACCAGGTAATACTCTGATCCATTTTCACTAACCTGTTCTACCAGGTAATACTCTGATCCATTACCACTAACCTGTTCTACCAGGTAATACTCTGATCCATTTTCACTAACCTGTTCTACCAGGTAATACCCTGACCCATTACCACTAACCTGTTCTACCAGGTAATACCCTGATCCATAATGTGCTGTGTCTTGGTCAGGTGGTCGGTATCATCGAGTCTCGGGCCAGAAGTCTGGATCTGCTGAGTCATAATTACTACGAGCTGCTGTACGCCTTCCACATCAACAGACACAACTACAGGAAAGGTACAGACAACTACAGACACAAACACATCAACAGACACAGCTACAGGAAAGGTACAGACAGACACAGCTAGAGACACAGACTCAAGTACAGGTCACTGCAGACACAAATACATCAACAGACACAACTACAGGAAAGGTACAGACAACTACAGACACATCAACATACACAACTACAGGAAAGGTACAGGCCACTGCAGACACAAATACATCAACAGACACAACTACAGGAAATGTACAGACCACTATAAACACAAATACATCAACAGACACAACTACAGGAAAGCTACAGACAGATACAGCTACAGACACAGCTAGAGACACAGACTCAACTACAGGAAAGGTACAGACAACTACAGACACAAATGCATCAACAGACACAACTACAGGAAAGGTACAGACAACTACAGGCACGACTAACCCTAACCCAGGAAAGGTAGTGCTACAGATATAACTGTTGTGTTTATTACTGTGTTGTGTGTGTGTGTATATATATATATATATATATGTGTATGTATATGTATATATATATATATATATATATATATATATATATATATATATATATATATATCTATATATATATATATATATATATATATATATATATGTATGTATATGTGTATGTATATGTATGTATATATATATATATATATATATATGTGTGTGTGTGTGTGTGTGTGTGTGTGTGTGTGTGTATAACTGTTGTTTATAACTGTGTGTGTGTGTGTGTGTGTGTGTGTGTGTGTTCAGCGGGGACGGTGATGTTTGAGTTGGGGATGCGTCTGGGCAGAGAGGTGCGGACTCGGCTGGGTCTCCAGAAACAGGTCAACTGTTACCTGGCTGCTCTCAACTGTCTCCGCCTCATCAGACCTGAATATGCCTGGATCGTCCAGCCAGCTGCTGGAGCCACGGTAACACACACACACACACACACACACACACACACAGATACATACTCACACACACACATATACACACACAG
>NC_050179.1:22729127-22746627 GCF_008315115.2 Sander lucioperca | reverse complement strand
ACTGCACCAGTACTTAGGGATAGAGGTACTACTACTGCTAATAATACTGCACCAGTTCTTAGGGATAGAGGTACTACTACTACTGCTAATAATACTGCACCAGTACTTAGGGATAGAGGTACAGATACTGCTAATAATACTGCACCAGTACTTAGGGATAGAGGTACTACTACTGCTAATAATACTGCACCAGTACTTGGGGATAGAGGTACTACTACTGCTAATAATACTGCACCAGTACTTAGGGATAGAGGTACAGATACTGCTAATAATACTGCACCAGTACTTAGGGATAGAGGTACTACTACTGCTAATAATACTGCACCAGTACTTAGGGATAGAGGTACAGATACTGCTAATAATACTGCACCAGTACTTAGGGATAGAGGTACAGATACTGCTAATAATACTGCACCAGTACTGGTATACAGGGCCCCAGGTTTTTACGCTGGAACAGGAAGGATTTGAAGACCTTTCTGGTTCCTGTTGATGTAGAAATACTCGGCTACGTTTTCAGTTTCTATATTTTTACTGAAGAATTAAACTCCTGATATTAGTAATAATAATAATAAGGTCATGATCTTCTGATGCAATCAGTTAATCTGTGTGTATGTGTGTGTCTCTCTCTCTCTGTCTCTGTCTCTCTGTGTGTGTGTGTGTGTGTGTGTGTGTGTGTTTCAGAGACCTCTGTCTGCGACCTCGTCCTCCGTCTGGCTGCCCTACACGTCCATCGATCAGCTGTTACAGACTCTGAACGAGACGCAGACCAACAGCAGCGTGAGTCATCACTTCCTGTTTACACTCACAGATGTTCGTCTGGGAGAAGGTGTGTGTGTGTGTGTGTGTGTGTGGTCTTGTTTAACTATATTCGTGGGTTCCAAAAACCCGTACAGTATACTTGTGGGGTCCCGACAGCCTTGTGGCGCCAAAATGCTGGACCCCACATGGTTAAAGGTCTGTTTGAGGGTTAAGACTTGGTTTTAGGATTAGGGTTAGAATTAGGTTATGGTTAGGGTGAGGGTAAGAGTTAAGGTTAGGCATTTAGTGGTGATTGTTAAGGTTAGGGTAAGGGGCTAGGGAATGCATGTGTGTGTGTCTGTGTGTGAATGTGTGAATGTGTGTGTGTGTGTGTGTGTGTGTGTGTGTGTTGTTAATAAAACGTGGTCATGTTTTCAGATGTATAATAAAGTTCGGGACAAACTGGCTGATTATCACCGACTGGTGGAGCAGACGACCAAACGGCGACTCGCCACTCGATGATGGCTCGGCGACCAATCAGAGCCTCGGCTGGAGCCCTGAACCCTGATGATGTAAATAAACTCAGTGTTTTGGGGTTAACGTGTAAATCAGCTGTTTGTGTTTAGGTTTTTTTATAATAATTTGTACTCGTCATGTTTCTCCATCAGAATGTAAATTGTGATGAAATTAAAGTGTTTCTTGCATTTCATCGAGTCTGTCAATCAGTAAATACTGATGTTTACTTCATCTTCCTCAGAAACGGAGTATAGTATACAAACTCACAGTATACAATGTCCAAAATACACCATTAGTGTATTAGTAGCATGTCAACCTATTCAGTACATGTCTGTTTTTCAGCAATGGGACTTTGCGGGGCTTCTAGCTGCTAGCTTAGCATCACATAGCCTTCTTCTGATCCTAACGGTACTCACAGGGAACTTTAAGTCTCCTCTGATTTTCCTGGAGCTGATCATTGGTTGAGCCTTTACCATTTTGGCTATTCTTCGATCCATTCGAATGGTAGTTGACCGTTGTTTCCCACGTCGTTCAGGCTTTAGATGCCATTTCAAGGCGTGTGAAATCATTTTGGCTGAGCAGCCTATCATTTTCTGCACTTCTTTATATGTTTTCTCCTCTCCAATCAACTTTTAAATCAAAGTCCGCTGTTCCTCAGAGCAATGTCTGGAACGACCCATTTTGAGTATTTCAGTGTGAAATGCACTATAACCAGCATGCACAACATTTGCTTCCTTCCTTCATTAAAGGTCCCATAGCATGAAAATGTCACTTTGAGGTTTTTTAACATTAATATGAGTTCCCCCAGCCTGCCTATGGTCCCCCAGTGGCTAGAAATGGTGATAGGTGTAAACCGAGCCCTGGGTATCCTGCTCTGTCTTTGAGAAAATGAAAGCTCAGATGAACCAATCAGGATTTATGATGTCATAAAGGGAAGATGATCTCTGCTTTGCCCACCCAGAGAATTTGGCCCAGAGACTTCAGATACAGTATTAGGGACCACTAAGGTCTATATAAAGAGACTTCAGATACAGTATTAGAGGACCACTAAGGTCTATATAAAGAGACTTCAGATACAGTATTAGGGGACCACTAAGGTCTATATAAAGAGACTTCAGATACAGTATTAGAGGACCACTAAGGTCTATATAAAAGAGACTTCAGATACAGTATTAGAGGACCACTAAGGTCTATATAAAAGAGACTTCAGATACAGTATTAGAGGACCACTAAGGTCTATATAAAGAGACTTCAGATACAGTATTAGGGGACCACTAAGGTCTATATAAAGAGACTTCAGATACAGTATTAGGGGACCACTAAGGTCTATATAAAGAGACTTCAGATACAGTATTAGGGGACCACTAAGGTCTATATAAAGAGACTTCAGATACAGTATTAGAGGGACCACTAAGGTCTATATAAAGAGACTTCAGATACAGTATTAGGGGACCACTAAGGTCTATATAAAGAGACTTCAGATACAGTATTAGAGGACCACTAAGGTCTATATAAAGAGACTTCAGATACAGTATTAGAGGACCACTAAGGTCTATATAAAGAGACTTCAGATACAGTATTAGAGGACCACTAAGGTCTATATAAAGAGACTTCAGATACAGTATTAGAGGACCACTAAGGTCTATATAAAGAGACTTCAGATACAGTATTAGAGGACCACTAAGGTCTATATAAAAGAGACTTCAGATACAGTATTAGAGGACCACTAAGGTCTATATAAAGAGACTTCAGATACAGTATTAGAGGACCACTAAGGTCTATATAAAAGAGACTTCAGATACAGTATTAGAGGACCACTAAGGTCTATATAAAGAGACTTCAGATACAGTATTAGAGGACCACTAAGGTCTATATAAAAGCATTCAAAAAGCAGCATGTCATAGGACCTTTAAATATGGGCCATAACTGACAGCTGTTTCTTCACAGAATCAATCACCTCACTAACTGAACACAGCACTGCTATTATTTTGAACATGCCCCTTTCAATGACAGATTATTACCCAGAATGAGCAGCATGATGTCAGGACTGTTGGTCTGTTGGTTTTCTAGGACTCTACAACACTTACTAGGACATTATTTGCCATGTAGAAATATCACTTCTACCAAAAAATTTGATTTATGAGGTTAGTGATGTTGGACTGCTATTATTCTGAACATAACTGTACTATACTATGACTTTATGGACAAAAAGCTATCGTGGAGATGTAAGCTGTCAGTGTCCACTGTGAGGAACATAGTGAGGAAATGGAAGACCACAGGCACAGTTCTTCTTAAAGCGTAACTCGCCAAAATGCAACCTAGGGTCTTTTTGTAAATGTACCCGAGTCAAACACTGGTTTAAAAGCATATTTAGGACGGAAACACCACTTTTAAGATTTACCGTATTTTCGTTTTTCGGTCAAATGGTCTTTTGAATGGGAGAGCTAGGGGCACTTTGATGCTAGCCTCAAAATATCTATTTTTAAACCACTAAGAAGGCTCAACACAACATGAGACTTTGCTCCAAGTATCACCAGGAGCTCTACACCTTAACCAAAGACTTGACAACATTGTTAGTGTTCAGAATTTACTAAAAAGAAAGTTTTAACAACTCACCGTAGGTCTTGTTGTTTCCGGCTGCTACCACCTCGGCACTTTGCACAAGGAGAAGCTGTACGGGAGAGGGATGCGGAAGAAGCCTTTTCTGCACACACGCCACAAACAGAGTCGCTTGAGGTATGCAAACGCACATTTGGACAAGCCAGCTTTATTTTGGAATAAGGTGCTGTGGACTGATGAAACAAAGATTGAGTTATTTGGTCATAACAACGCATGGCGCCAAAAGAACACGGCGTTCCAAGAAATACACTTCCTACCCACAGTAAAATTTGTTATGTTATGCCGGGGCTGGATATTTCAACAAGACAACGACCCAAAACACTGCTCAAAATCTACCCGGGCATTTATGCAGAGGAACAAGAACATTGGGCCTCATTCACCAACATCTCCCTAAGTTTTCTCTTAAATATGATCTTAACAAAAGTCTACGTCGGATTCATGACGTGTTCTTAAACAGCAGAATTGTTCGCACCTGAGTTCTCAGGATTGATGAATCCCACGTCTTCGTAATTCAATCAATCAACTTTATTCAAGACACAAAGGTCCATAGAAACAACACAATACAGATATATACATATATATAAAACAATACAAAACATTTAAGAATGGTGCCGGTGAGGCATCATTTCTAAGAACATATACAGGCTTCGAGTCCAGTGTTTCCAGAAGCAAGATGTGTACCTTGTGTCACTCTTAGAAACACCAACTATGGACCTAATGATCATATTCTTAGACCCTGTCAGTCTGCACATGAATCTATACACAATATTTCTTAAAACAGCGTTGAAAGTGGGCACATTGTTAGACACAAACATTTCACTGGCACTGCTCCACCTAGGGATTTTAAGCACAATTCTCAGTGCATCACTGTAAGCTATTTGAAGTTTTTTAATTTTTTAATTACACCACAGGTGGGCAGTATATAGTGGAGTGCAATAGGTTTTGAAGAGTGAGATTTTAACCTCAGGGGTGCACATGTGGAATTTGCGTGCCAGCATATTTGCCCGCCCATGCAGTGTTCCACACTGACGCTGCACATCATCATCATCATCATCATCATCACAAAGGTCATCTCTTATCACATGTCCCAGATATTTAACTTTCTTTACAGCCTCTAGGGGTTCACCTGCCAATGAGAAAGAAGGATAGACACACTTCATATCATCCTTGGTTCTGGCAATCAGTACCACACTCTTCATAGAATTAAATTTTATATCAAAAATTAGTCCATATTGAGAACATATTCTAAGAAGTTGCTGCAGGCCAGCACTAGAGGGAGACAGTACCACCAAATCATCAGCATAAAGCATGTGATTAATGAGACTATCCCCCACCAAGCAGCCAGTTCTACAGCCCTTTAACTCCCTAGATAAATCATCCATGTACAGATTGAATAGCAGCGGAGACAGAATTCCGCCCTGCCGCACTCCATTGGAGACATAGAAGGGGGTTGACAAACTCATCCCCCACCTGACTTGCTTAGTTGGATGAGAGTACCAGAACTGCAGTATCCTGATTAAGTACGAGGGGACACCGCGCTCATGTAGTTTACCAAACAGTTTCCCATGATTGATACGATCAAAAGCCTTTGACGCATCCAGGAAACACATGAAGACTGTGCTATTGCGTGATCTGTACCTACGGACAATTTCTTTAAGGCCATAAATACACAGATCAGTTCCTGGCTTGTTCTTAAAACCAAACTGATTATCTGTTGACGCTATGTATTCTGCACCTTGGATAGTATACTTGCAACTAGGGATGTCCCGATCAGGTTTTTTTGCCCTGGAGTCCGAGTCATTTGATTTTGAGTATCTACCGATACCGAGTCCCGATCCGATACTTCTATAATAATTCACCTTTATAATACCTCCAGACTGCAGACATACTCACGCTTTCTGCTTCAAGCTGCTTCCGTGTTCTACTTTGCCGGCATTTAACCAATAGCGTCTCTGCAACAAAGTGATGTCATGCCGCACGCGTTGCTGTTTCTGTGTGGAGTCAAAAGGGTCTAACTCTGGCCACCGCATAACTATAGATGTGTTAACAAATAATGAGAATATATATCCATATATATCCCAGTCCTGATCAGGAGGTAACGTCTGATTCCGATCGAGTCTGAAACCACGTGATCGGGCCCGATTTCCGATCACGTGATCGGATCTGGACATCCCTACTTGCAAGTGCAATAGGTCTCTTGAAAGCGCATGCCAGTTGTTCCTAATTAGCATAAGAAAACGCCCCGCAAATTCCCATATAAGGACATGACACTTCCTGTGCACCTCGTGGGAAGCGGGAGACCGCGTTCAAGAGATGGTTGTCGGAGTCGCAGATGACTTGTACACTGCAGTGGTGGAGGAAGTACTGAATCTCAGTGCTTAAGTAAAAGTACAAATAACCAGAGACATATTTACTTTAGTAAAAGTAGAAGTAACACAATGACAACCCTACTTAAGTAAAAGTAAAAAATACCTGATTTTAAATGTACTTTAAGTATAAAAGTAAAAGTAGTTGCATTACGAGTCATTCTCTTAATCTTATTTGCATATTACCATTTTAAATGGTAATATATCCACTACCACAGACAAGGCCAGCTGGCTTTTAAAGAAGTTCCTATCCTAACCAGCATAAAACAGAAATATGTTGGTTTTATTCATGGATTTATCAACAACGATTTTATTTTCTATAACCATGGGAGCGTAAGCAAATAAAGTTGTTAGCCTATTTTTATAAAAACGTCTGCTACGGAGCCATAACGTGAGGTACAAGGTAATGGAGCCTTTTATACATTGTCGTGTTTCTTTAGAAATAAACAATGGACAAATAGAGTCTTTAAACTCTTCAGATGTAAAGTTATTCTCTGTCAAAGTGACGTCAAAATGAATGGCAGTCAATGGGATGCTAACGGGGGGTGATGGCTTGGTAGCATCAACATGGCGCCATAGGAGGTTGGGGTTGTGAGGAGACGCTGACCCCCTTGGACATAGTGTGACGGTCAGGAAGACGTTTTGGCCGGAGGAAAAACTGATCAGAAAATGTAACGGAACGTTGTAGAAATGTAGTGGAGTAGAATATATATATATATATATATATATATATATATATATATATATATATAATATAGATAATTGCTGCAAAATGTAACGAAGTAAAAGTCAAAAGTATGCACTATTGATTCTACTTAAGTAAAGTACAGATATGTGAAAAATGTACTTAAGTGCAGTAACGAAGTATTTGTACTTCGTTACATTCCACCACTCCATTTTGGCCCTATAAATAGCGCCATCAATCACCAAATAACGCAGGATTTAATCAGTTTAATTGCTGATGTAAATGCAGTGTTAGTGTTTCTTTTCATACTATGAGTTTTTTTTCAACAAATGATCAGAAATACATTACAGTACAATACTATCATTGTAAACAACTGTAGAATTAAATAAAATGCAGTAACCAATTATTTGGAGCAAACTGTCATCACTCAAATGTGCGTGAGAGTGCTCTGAGTGTTCGTAGATTTAGTTCTTAGCTAAGAACAAATCCAGATAAGAAAACATTAGTGAATGTCAGAATCTTCCTAAAAAGTGTGTAAGTGGGGTTTAAGAACACATTTCTTCATAAGAACGGTTGGTGAATGAGGACCTATGTCCTGGAACGGCCATCCCAGTCCCCAGACCTGAATATCAGTGGAAATCTGTGGGATGATTTGAAGCGGGCTGTCCGTGCTCGGCAACCATCAAACCTGAACTGGAGATGTTTTGTGAGGAGGAATGGTCCAAAATCCCTTCATCCAGAACCAGACACTCATCAGAGGCTACAGGACGCATCTAGAGGCTGTTCTTTTTGCATCAAGGAGGCTCTACTAAATATTGATGTGATTTCTCTATTGGGGTGCACCTGTGTGTGTGTGTGTGTGTGTGTGTGTGTGTGTGTGTGTACCTTCTTTCTTTTTTTGTACAGTCTTTGGTCAGATTAATGTGTGTTTAAATGTGCTCTAGAAATAAACTTTACTTACTGAAAGTTAACATAAGAAACATTTTACAGACTGAGAGATTTGATTTTATTAGGATGCAGAACATCAGCTGATGAAGAACATCAGCTACTCTTCCTCGGGTCCACACAGAACATAAAACTACATGTTCAGACAAAACAAACAAAACTACAAAAAAATAAAACATTTTCAGACAAAACAGTCATAGAATATAAAGATAAGAGCAGTATAGCTACAGTTATAGTATTCTTTTCCTTGCAGATATATATATTCCTTTCCATGTATGCTGATAATAATATATAATATCACATTAAATACATAAACACAGAGCATAGTAACAATTAAATCTTACAACATCTTTGTTTACAAAACTAAGTACAAAAATATAGTTACAGTCTTAGGGCCCTTAGATGATCCTTTACTTGTTTTTTTAAAACTTGATATATTAGACTCTTAGGTGATCTCTGCTGGAAGTGAGTTCTAAGCAACCGTCCCTCGATACGATACTGTACGTTGCATTGATTGTGTTCGGGCTCTAGGAACTTTAAAAAGACCTCTAGTGGCATGTCTAGTGGAGTATTTATGTGTTAGAGCTAAATGTAAGTTGACTATACAAACAATTAGGCATTTTTAATTCATTCATGTTTCTGACAAAAGCCAGGAGTGATGCTGAAAGTCTCTCCGCTACTTTCAACCAGGAGAGTTTAACATGCATGTTGTTGACATTAGACCTAAGTGGACATCGAAGGGCAAGACGAGCTGCTCTGTTCTGAACCAGCTGCAGGTTTCCTAGATCTTTCTTTGCAGCTCTTGACCATATCATTGGGCAACAGTCAAGATGTGATAAAACTAGAGTCTGCAGGACTTGTTTGGTGAGGTGTGGTGTTAAAAAAGCTGAGCATCTTTTTATAACAGAAATATTCCTCCCCATCTTTGCAACAAGAGAATCTATATGTCTTGTCCACAACAGTTTACAATCTAAGAAAACACCAAGAAGCTTTGTTTCCTCTACTTGTTCAACAGCTACATTATTCAACATCAAATTCAGCTGAGGCCTGGAGCTCAAGGAATGATTTATACCAAATACAATGCTCTTAGTCTTTGACATATTTAGGAATAATCTATTGTTAATAACCCATTCTAGTGCTATCTGCAACTCTTTGTTGAGTGTTGCAGTTATTTCATTAATAGTAGGTGCACACATGTATATTGTTGTATCATCTGCATACATGGACACATGGGCTTTCTTAAAGGCAAGTGGAAGATCGTTAATAAACATTGAAAATAATAAAGGGCCGAGCGAACTTCCTTGTGGAATTCCACACTCTAAATGTTTTGTGTCAGAAAAGCTTCCATTAAAGAAATCTCTTTGTGTTCTGTAGGATACATACTTTTCTATCCATGATAAAGCAAATGGTGCAAAACCATAACATACAAGTTTTTCCAATAATAATTTGTGATCAATAACATCAAAGGCAGCACTGAAGTCTAACAGTACTGCTCCCACAATATTCCTCTGATCAATTTCCTTTAACCAATCATCTGTCATTTGTGTAAGTGCGGTGCATGTTGAGTGACCTACCCTATAAGCGTGCTGGTACTTGCTTGTCAAATTGTTAACAGAGAAGTAGCTCTGGATCTGGTCAAATACAATTTTTTCCAATAGTTTGCTAAGAACAGGCAACAAACTAATAGGTCGGCTGTTAGTGCCGGTGAAGGCAGCCCTAGCTAGCTTGGGCAAAGGAATAACTTTAGCTTCTTTCCAAATTTGAGGAAAAACATTACTTGCAAGGCTTAAATTGAAAATGTGACATATAGGGGTGGCAATTTGGTCCCCAACCATCCTCAGTAGCTTTCCATCCAAGTTGTTAATACCAGGTGGTTTCTCATTATTGATGGACAACAATATTTTTTCCACCTGTTCTATACTCACTTTGCACAATTCAAAAATACAGTTCTTGTCTTTCATTATTTGGTCTGTTATACATGAACATGATGGATTACAACTTGTTGTTGGCATTTCCTGCCTTAGTTTACACACTGTGCCAATAGAATGATCATTAAAATGATTAGCAATTTCAAAGGGTTTAGTAATGAAAGACCCGTCTGACTCAATGAAAGATGGAGATGAGTTACTTTCTGCCCATGATATCATTTAAGGTACTCAGAGTTTTTTTCCATCATACTTTACATTATTTATTTTACTTTCATAATACCATTTCTTCTTCTTTTTGTTCATTTTAGTCACATAGTTCCGTATTTTACAATATGTTTGCCAATCAGATGTACATCCAGACCTCTTTGGCCTCATCTCTATCAACCATGCATTTTTTCAATTTCTCATCAATCCAAAGGGCACTAACAGTTCTAATGATCATTTTCTTCACCGGTGCGTGCTTATCAATAACTGGAAGCAGCAGTTTCATAAATACTTCAACTGCAGCATCTGGGTCTGTCATCTTACTCACATCACACCAACAAATATTTTTAACATCATCCACATACGACTCACAGCAGAATTGCTTGTATGATCTCTTAAACACTACTTTAGGCCCTGCCTTTGGAACTTTGACTTTCCTGGATATTGCTACTAGATTATGATCGCTAAATCCTATGGGAACCGAGCACAATTCTACAGCATTAGTGTAAAAGTGATCAATGCATGTGGATGATATAGTTCTTGTACTGTTCTTGAATACTCTGGTAGGTTGATTAATGAGCTGAACCAGATTACAGGCACCAGTTACAGTTAGAAGTCTCTTTTTTTTTTAGTGGACAGCTTGATGAAAGTAAATTAATGTTCAGGTCTCCCAGGAGATAAATCTCATTATTCAAATCATATTCCTGTTACAGTCCAGTTTCTGCTTAAGTACTGAGTAAATACACATTTGAACTTGAACCCAAAAGACAGAGAGAACCAGTCCTTTATCCATTTGTATTGTTTTTATTTTTATGTATTTTTTATTTAACCTTTATTTATTCAGGGAAGGATCACTGAGAGGAAGCCTCTCTTTTGCAGGAACGCCCTGATCACATTCACACAGTTCCACATTCATACTGGAAGCTGCCCAGTATTACCACAGTCTGATCTGATCACATTCATACTGGAAGCTGCCCAGTAGTACCACAGTCTGATCTGATCACATTCATACTGGAAGCTGCCCAGTACTACCACAGTCTGATCTGATCACATTCATACTGGAAGCTGCCCAGTACTACCACAGTCTGATCTGCTGGCCACTGAGCAGCTCCACTGAAGCGGCTGGGGTTAAGGGCCTTGCTCAAGGGCACCTCAGTGGTAATGAGGGAGGGACACGCGCTGCTCTTTCAATCTCCCCAACCAGATTTTATCCTGTCGGTCTGGGGATTGAACCAACGACCTCCCGGTGCCAAGCTCTCTTCTCTAACCTTTAGGCCACCAAGATAAAACTACTTCATCTAGTTTTTACCTTGTTTTTTATCTAATCTTACATGTTTCCATGTATGTAATACCTCCATATCATATATTCATCTTATATTTTGTCATGCATGATTTTTGCCTAATGTTTATCTTGCTTGCCTTTATTTTGAAGTACACTGAGTGTGAGCCTGTGAGGTTTCTTCCCAGTGTGACCAACCGTCCCAGTGGAAACATGCTGATGGATCCAGTTATCTTCCATTAGATCAGCTGTCAGGGCTGTGTGACGTGGCTGTTACTAAATAAACCCGGGATACATAAATTGGTACCTTTTATTGCTGGGTAATTGAGGGGGTATTTCTAAGGTTTATTGCTTATTTTCTCAGGAAGTACACACTTTTATCTGAGTTATTACCATCCTAAACCAGTCAGAACTACATAGTACTTTGTTGAATTAATAAGTAATACCTTAGGTCTAACATCGTACTTCAGCTGTAGTTTCTCTATAATTACCTACTTTTTACCAGTGGTAGTTACCTAATAATGTAATATTATTACCATGTAAATACCAGGTAAATATAGGGAACTGTAAAAGGAAGGGTTACCGTGTTCTCTGCATGAATGTGTCCCATCCCTTGTTTTAAAGCCAGTGTATACCAGGCTGTATTAAAGCCAGTGTATACCGGGCTGTATTAAAGCCAGTGTATACCAGGCTGTATTAAAGCCAGTGTATACCAGGCTGTATTAAAGCCAATGATGAAATGATCATATATGCATATTAAGTGTGTGTGTGAGCTGAAAGCTGCGCTCCTCTCCGTGTCCTCAGGTTCAGCTGTCAGGGCTGTGTGACGTCACTCAGGCCTGCTGGGGGATTCATATGCAGAGTTTCCTCTCTCCTAACACAATGAGGGACGCGTCCCATTCCACTCACCTGTAGCCTCGCTCACCGGGAGAGAGCCGGTAAATCCTTTTAGTTTAACATGAAACAGCCCTGAAATCACAATCACCAAACCCACCAGACTCCATGTAAATAATCAGGACTTTATCATCGTAAAACACACTTCATTCAAAGTGGACAGAAACTAAATAAAAATGGTTCATCTTTCCACTGTTCCAACAATCACCACTCTGGTTTGGTTGAAATAAACCCTTAATTCACCCATTTACATGTGGAGATATGCTGGCTCTATACACGCTAAAAGTCCTGATTATTTACATGGAGTCTGGTGGAAATATGCTGGCTCTATACACGCTAAAAGTCCTGATTATTTACATGGAGTCTGGTGGAAATATGCTGGCTCTATACACACTAAAAGTACTGATTATTTACATGGAGTCTGGTGGAAATATGCTGGCTCTATACACGCTAAAAGTACTGATTATTTACATGGAGTTTGGTGGAAATATGCTGGCTCTATACACGCTAAAAGTCCTGATTATTTACATTGAGTCTGGTGGAAATATGCTGGCTCTATACACGCTAAAAGTACTGATTATTTACATGGAGTTTGGTGGAGATATGCTGGCTCTATACACGCTAAAAGTCCTGATGATCAGCAGCTGATCTTATTCTTTTTTTTATCAAACATGACTTCTTTATCTCATCATCGGAGGAAACTTTGCAGCATCAGCTCTCTATCCAGTAATCAATGTCCTTTACACGACTCTAAAACCAGAGGCTGACGTGTCTTCATACACACATTATTCAGAGAAGAGAGGAAACATCCAGAGATAAGAGAGAGGGTGTGTGTATGTGTGTGTGTGTGTGTTTCGACATACTATACTATGACTTTTTTATTTTTTTTATAATTCTATTCAACCATATAGAAGCTAGAGAAGTTAAGAGATTGTTGTGGAAGGAGGGAAACATTGATTAAGGATAACAAGTTACCTTTTAATGGGCCTAATAGCAGACCGATAAGCATTCTCCCTGCGCTCAGCAAGATCATGGAGAAGATTATTCATGTTCAGATACAAGATTGCTTGACAATTGAATATCAGCTTATAAAAAAAGTAACTCCACTTCTGACTGATCATTGGCTAAAGGAAACCGATGACTCAAAAATAGCGGCAGCTGTAATGTTAGATTTTATAGTTTACACGAAGGGAAGACGCAGATATTTTCCTGTGGTTTGGCCTCTCATTTACACGAAAACCCCGTTTTTATCACAGAAAACGATTATTTCTAAAAACTACGGCCAAAGTGGAGATTTATGATGACGCCAGTTATGTGTTGCCGTGTCAACTGGGAGAAACGGGGTTTTAGGTTCTCAAACGTCACATTATGCGCCAGAAAATGCGTCATGTAAGCGCCCTATGTTTACAGTTTGTTTGGCTACTGATCATCGTAAATCAGGATTATCATGGATGCTGTTAAGGTACTACTAATTTTTACTTTTGTGCAAACGCTTTTGGCCTGTTTGCATTTGCAACAACTGCTCTACTATATGGAGGAGCAGAGGCGAAGGAGTCCACCATAGAAGGTCAGACTACTGTTATGCGGTCGCCAGTCAGCGTTGAGAAAAAAGTTGTCCTCACCCTGTACTATTTGGCTGATGAGGGTAGACTTCGTAAAACGGCAAACGCATTCGGTCTGTCTAGATCGGCTGTTTCAATAATAATCAGAAAGGTTTGTAGAACGATTACTGTCCACTTGGGTCCAAAATATATAACACTGCCAAAAACCAAAGCGGCTGTCCAGCAACTTGTGCAGGGATTTGAAGCTCATCATGGCCTCCCTCAGTGCCTAGGGCTGTGGATGGGACGCATGTAGAGATAAAGCAACCACCAGCCAATTCCACTGATTACATCAATAGGAAAGGGAGGTTTACCCTAAACATTCAAGCCACCTGCGATTATAAATATGCCTTCATGGACGTGGTAGTGAAATGGCCTGGGAAGCGTGCACGACGCCCGTATTTTTGCCAACTCCACACTAAACACATCCTTGAAAGATAGAAGCATCCCTCCCTGTCCAAGGCAAATCATTGAAGATGAAGAGCCCATACTGGTTTACATACTAGGCGACCCTGCATATCCACTGCTCCCAAATCTTATGAAGGAATATGTTAATGGGGGAAGCACTGCCCAGGAGCAGTACTTTGGACTATCTTTGTGCCGAGCAAGGATGGTGATAGAATGTGCGTTTGGGAGACTAAAAGCCCGGTTCGGAGCCCTGAGAAGGGCCATGGACATTAATCTGGCTGATCTTCCCTATGTAATTTATGCATGTTTCATGCTGCACAATTACTGTGAGGCTTCCAAGGACACGGTAGACAACAACAGTGTTGCTGAGGCAATTCAATACGGCAGGGAAAACCAGCCAGACACACAACCAGCTACCAGAGGAGACTGCATGACATCAGAAGGGAAGAGGGTCAGGAGAATCCTCACGCAATTCCTGGATCCATAAAAGCGACACTCTTCTCTCCATTGTGTGTGGGGTATCAGACAGTATGACATTGTATGACATCTCAAAGTTTAAAGTTATTATTGTCATAGTTCACAATATTTTGCCTATGTTCATCACAGACCTAAAAACTGTGTGCTCCTTACATGCTAGTACTTAGGCAGTATATTTTGGCTACATTTCAAGGTGTTAAGCATTTAAATTTACAACATATTAAAGCAAATATGTTTACAGTTTTCTGTTCTTTACATTGTACATGTTTACAAGTCACTTGGATGTAATGTATTGACATTGCCAAGTGTAAATGTTAGTTGTTTGGTAGAATACCATTATCCACATAAAGAATAAGAAATTCTATATGGTCCTGTGTGAACACTTTCTATAATAGGTTGATCTGGTTTGACCCATATTGAATAAACACAGACACACGTCTTCATTTTTCAGACATTTTACTTCTGAAGAGATCTGACACTTGACAGACACAAAATCAAATTGCCTGTTTGTCATTAATCCAGTAAATCAGACAAGCATAGTAGTACAAATAAGTGGCATCTGTAGTGCAAATTGTCAAATAATAAATAAAGGCATATTTCAAGTAAACTTAGACTTCAAGAGGAATTCACAAATTGACAAAAGTTGTGCATATAAGCTGCCTCTTCAATACTGCTGTTCAAGCAATAGGCACTTTTCAAGTAAAAAACACGTCAAGAGGCCTTAATTTAAGGCTACCTATATAGAACCTTGGTACAAAAATATTGGAACTGCTCTGGGTAACATTTCACACTAAAAAAAACAAGTCCCCAAAATACAGTACCAATTAGCAAAAACTTCAATCAATTGAAACTTTTTATATCTCAATATCGCTAATCTTCCTTTAGGGCTTGGGGATATGAAAACTGACCCTGCATGCCTCAACAGGTGTGTGTGTGTGTGTCAAATCAGTTATGTTGATGCTGCTGAGTGGCACTGCACTGGGTGGTCTGTTGTCAGCTGACGAGTTGGGTGGGAATGAATGCTGAATTGGTGCTGAATTTGGGAAATAGGAGTGTATGTGTATTGGTGGAGTGTGTGCATATACTGGTCCATAAGGACCTCTTCCCTCAAATGGGATATTGTAATGTGGCGGTGGCGGTGGCTGCACAACTTGACGCAGGAGAGCAAACCCATCTGCAATTGATGATATTAGCCTATCCAGGGTATTTGTTATTTTAGAGAAATTCTCAGATGCCTGCTTTTCTGAGGTCTCAATAATTTCCACGAGTTTGTTCTTCACATTTCTGTCATCCTCAATGGCATTCAACCACTGGGCCTCAGCGGGTAGCTTCCTCTTTAACCGTTCATGTCGGTGTCCCTTCAGTTTGGCCTTTACAGAGTAGACCAAAGAAAATGTATTAAAACATGCTCATTTACAGAAGTAAACCTATCCAAAAATAATCACATTTGATATTACCATGATTAATGATGGCCTATATGCCCCTCAGCATAATCAATCTATGAACAAGTACTTAACACTAAACGTCACGATTCACAACAGACTATAGGAATACAGAAATTAAAACATGCTTCATTGGAAGGCTAATCTCCCCAAAATGTAGGCCTACATCTGAGAGACACAGGACATTTTTTTTACCAATGGAAACTGTACAACAATTCCCTGTTGCCGTACTGTTGTAGCACATGAGGACGACTGATGTGACTTCTCTTCATCTACTTTTTCATTTTTGCCTATTACCACTACTTTTTCATGTGTATGTTTACCCACTATGGACGGAACTATTGTGACAGACATTTCCTTCAGGATGAATTATTCTGATAAAGTATGATCTTAAATTTCACAGATACATACACATTTATTGAAACAAAGCTAACAATACATACACTACAATGATATGACAATAAATACATACCTGAAGCAGGTCTCTCCTCTGCTTCACTGTGGGGTGATGGCCACACTGCCATCACCATCTTGAACCTCTGCTTCAGACTCGGCGTCCAAGGACGAAGATGATGTGGCGGGGGAAGGAGCGACGGAATCCTCCAGTTCGTCGGTCTCGATGCCAGAGGCGATGGTTGTAGTGCTGGGGAACCACCCCAATCCTGCTCGCACAGTTCGAAGTAGAGGAGCACCGCTCTTCCGTGGCTGCTCCTGCGTCCAGTGTCCACTGAATTTCTGTATTTCCCTCTTATTGCCTTAAGTTTCGTTGTCAGATTGGCTCACGCTATCTCCTCCTTCACATGAGGAAAGTCCTGGTTGGTCTCAGACAGGTATTGCTCCAAGAATTGGGCCAACATGTCGACATATTTGGACTGGCAAGATTCCCAGTCGACATTGTCTTGGACTTTACTTGCCTTGTAGTCTAAAGCCTGGTTCACACGGCAGGATAATTAGGCCGATTTTAGCCCTGATTCCCCCCTTCTGACAATCTTAAGGATGCTCCGATTATGGTAAAATAATCTGATCAGATATTCCTGCCGTGTGTGGTGTGTTAAGACTGCTCTCGTCTGCTCGGAAGGACGTCGGGACCGCTCCCATCTCAAATCGGGGATATCCAACATGTTGGATTGTTTTGGCCCGATTCCTCCAAACGGGACAAACGAGCACGCAGCCTGTGGACTGTGGCGTGTAGCCAATCAGAAAGAGAGGTGACGAGGCGGCGAGGAAAGCGCCGGCGGCACGGCGCACCAGAAAGTCCGGTGGACGTCGGAGATGGAGGACCAACTCGTCGACCTGTGATAACGTTTTTTTTCCGGTTAAAAACAAACTACAAACTATCACCACTGCATCCTCTTCGTCCACCATGATTTACTCTGAAGTCACGTTTGATCTCGAGGG
>NC_050179.1:22719127-22724127 GCF_008315115.2 Sander lucioperca | reverse complement strand
ATACATACACATAGACACACATGCATACACATAGACACACATACATACACATAGACACACATACATACACATAGACACACATATATACACATAGACACACATATATACACATAGACATACATACACATAGACACACATGCATACACATAGACACACATACATACACATAGACACACATACATACACATAGACACACATATATACACATAGACATACATACACATAGACACACATGCATACACATAGACACACATGCATACACATAGACACACATGCATACACATAGACACACATAGACAGACACACATACATACACATAGACATACATACATACACATAGACATACATGCATACACATAGACACACATACATACACATAGACATACATGCATACACATAGACATACATGCATACACATAGACACACATGCATACACATAGACACACATGCATACACATAGACACACATACATACACAGACACACATATATACACATACAGACACACACATACATACACATAGACATACATACATACACATAGACACACATACATACACATAGACACACACATACATACACATAGACATACATACATACACATAGACATACATGCATACACATAGACACACATACATACACATAGACACACATACATACACATAGACACACATACATACACATAGACACACATGCATACACATAGACACACATACATACACAGACACACATGCATACACATAGACATACATGCATACACATAGACACATACATACACATAGACACACATACATACACATAGACACACATGCATACACATAGACACACATACATACACATAGACACACATACATACACATAGACACACATACATACACATAGACACACATGCATACACATAGACACACATACATACACATAGACACACATACATACACATAGACACACATGCATACACATAGACACACATACATACACATAGACAGACACACACACACACACATTTCTTTCTTTTCCATCTACTTCGTTTCCTTCTATCCAGTGGTGTAGTCTACGTGATACGCAGGTATACGCAGTATACTTACTAAGAAAGCTCCAGGATTTCCATATACCCTCTTAAAAATGCACAATGACACACAACAACATACTTTACATTATATTGTTGACATATTTTAAAATGTCATCTGTGGTTTTTCTTCTTCACATAGGCTAAATAAAGGTATTTTAGCTGTGAATTGCTGCATAAAAGTGTATCAAACGTCTTTGACGCTGCAATTGTCCCTGGGGAAGGGCTCCCTGACCCCACCCCCCCCCAAACACATACAGTACAGTTTACCCACTACAATACATTAGACTACACCACTGCTTCTATCTACATCAAACTGAATAATAACCCACCCAAACTAGACATAATCTATAAGCCCAGGAACCATACAGTCAGTACACAATACTATCACCTCGAGTCCTTTTTTGATATCCATTCATTTTAAATATTCTCCTAAAATGACTCATGGTTGGACATGATTTCATCTCTTCACTGCAGCTGTTCATAAATGTACTTCTTTGGTTGTGATTCAGTGATATTTAGCATTTGTTCTTATACGTTTCTTTTGAAATACTAAAGTTCCTGTTAAGTGATGTTTGCTCTCTCTCATCTGAAACCAGCCTTGGATACGGTCTAATAGCTGTTGGTTATATTCTTTGTACATGATTTGAGCAGTTTTAAAGTCAACAATATCTTTGCATTTTATTGCTTTTAGTTTGATGAAAAGTGGATTAGTTGGTGCTCTATAAGAGGTTTTAGTTACAATTCTTAAGGCTCTCTTCTGAGTTTAGAGGGGCAGTGTAACTTCCTTCTTGCAGCTTGTGTGTTAGCGCCATCCTGTGGTGTTCAGAGGACGAGGCTCTGAAGCACCAGTGTTAAATAAATACATATTTAAATATACCTTTATGACTTTTTCGACATACTATACTATGACTTGATTTTTTTTCAACATACTATACTATGACTTGATTTTTTTTCAACATACTATACTATGACTTGGTTTCAGATGAAGAAACCCCCCCCAAAAAAACTTTTAATGGGAAAATATGAAGCATCATCAAGAGTAAAGTTAGGACAGGAAAAAACTGGCGAGTTTACATAATCGCCAACATAATTAAATAATAGCAACAACAGTCCATATGACAAAATCTATACATAAAATGTAAACATTTGAAGAAAATGCCTCCAGGAGCAAACTGTTGGAGCCTGGAGGGTCTCTAACCTGCGGCTCCAGACACACGTGGCGCTCTTTAACCAGTGGCTCTTTGGCTTTGACAAGAAAAGACTGACTACGCCAACCCACAAAAAGCTCAACTTAAGCACCGCTCGGTCAGCTCTGGAAATGTATGTTGAAATCTCTATTTTACAAATATCAATCGTGCTTCATGTGGGCGGTCTTCGTCAGGTTCCAACAGGATGTCGGGAGATTTCGGGAGCTGTGGTGTCCATTCACTGAGACTGGACTGGATCCTGGAGGGCCGGTGACAAACAACTGGGAGACTTTTTCCGTGTTCCAAGTCACAGTATAGTATGTCGAAAAATGTAAAAGGTCATAGCATAGTACAGTGGCACTCATACGTTTAGGAACCCATGATAAAGGTGACTAAAAAGAGGAATAAAAAAATCATCTTTTGGAAATTGATCTTAATGCCTTAATTAAGGAAAAGAGGAAAAATCCAACCTTTAAGGACACCAATTATCTTTGTGAATGAATAATGTATCGTAAATAAATAAATGTTCTTCATTAAAATACAGGGAGCATAAGTCAGTACACCCCTATGTTAAATTCCCATAGAGGCAGGCAGACTTTTATTTTGAAAGGCCAGTTATTACATGGATCCAGGATACTATGCATCCTGATAAAGTTCCCTTGGTCCCCACATCATCACATACCCTTCACCATACCCCCACATCATCACATACCCTTCACCATACCCCCACATCATCACATACCCTTCACCATACCCCCACATCATCACATACCCTTCACCATACCCCCACATCATCACATACCCTTCACCATACCCCCACATCATCACATACCCTTCACCATACCCCACATCATCACATACCCTTCATCATACCCCCACATCATCACATACCCTTCATCATACCCCCACATCATCACATACCCTTCATCATACCCCACATCATCACATCCCCTTCACCATACCCCCACATCATCACATACCCTTCATCATACCCCCACATCATCACATACCCTTCACCATACCCCACATCATCACATACCCTTCACCATACCCCCACATCATCACATACCCTTCACCATACCCCCACATCATCACATACCCTTCACCATACCCCACATCACAGGAATTTAACATAGGGGTGTACTGACTTATGCTCCCTGTATTTTAAGGAACATTTATTAGATATATAAAATAAATATACATTATTCATTCACACAGAAAATTGGTGTCCTTAAAGATTGGATTTTTCCTCATTTTTTTAATTTAGGCATTAAGATCAATTTCCAAAAGATGATTTTTTTATTCCTCGTTTTAGTCACCTTTAGCATGGCTTCATACCTTATGAGCAACACTGTAGCTTGAAGAGGGAAAAAAGGTCATTATCATCAGGACACATGATCATCATCAAAAATCATTATGACATTTGAGATTTCTACAGTGAAAACCCAAACTTGCTTGGCCTCGTCTGTACCGAAGGCTTGAATTAAACATTCCCTCCATTCTCTTGACCGCTGCAGTCCCCTCTCTGTGACAGGATGCTGCTACATGTTTTGCAGCCCATTTTATCTTTCAGCTGTTTGTGGAGCAAAAATACATCATTTGGTCCGTGGACCAACAGTCAGGCCATCCGTGTGCTTGGTTACTCCCGTTATTGTTGACGTCAGTGTCACTGACTAAGGTAACTTTAAGGTTGGTAGCTGCAGACTCCTCATTAACGCTAGCTGTTCCGCTCACATCAACGCTAACGGTAGTTTGAAGCTCATGAATGGTACCTGATGTTTCTGGTTGGACTTGGACCTCTGTTGATGTGTCTGGCTCTGGCACACGCCTTCTTTCAGTACCTTTCTGAAGCCAGGCTAACCGGCAATTTCCACTGGATGCAGAACGTCTGCGTCTCTACTCCGTCCCAGCTCCAGCGGTCCCAGCCCTCCGGAGCAGATACGCAGAGCTTTTATTGTTGCCGGACGCCGGAGAGCTCCGCAGCAATTCAGATAGACTAAACATCCGGTTAATTTTCAAAGTAAAATCCACCGTGCTCACGGCGGATCATATCTCCCTGCACTACACCTTGAAAACACACCTCAGAGTAGTTTCCCCTCTACTCCTCTGGATGAAACTAACTGGTGGTGGTTTTGTGGTTCTGTTTATAGAAACTACATCCTGTTATATCGCGCTAACATACGTGAATTCGCGAGATCTCGTGGTCGACGCAGCCGTTACATAACAAATCCGGACCTAGTGGGTATTGATGGACGGCGGAGCACACAGCCGTTCTGCAGCAGAGCCGGTCCACAGACGTTCTGCATCCTGTGGAAATCCACGGTAACTTAACGACTTACAAACTCCACACACTTCTTTTTAGTTTGTATGTTTTCAGCAGTGAAATCTGTTCCGGTCAGGCTGCAGGCATCAGACAACCAGCGTCCGTGGAGAAGCTAACTTCTGATAGGGTGGGCCGACTGCTTGCCTTGACGTGATTCGTCAAGATCTGAGGTAAGTCACGTAGTGCCCTCTGGGTAGTGTAGTTTATGTAACGTTAGGGTCAATCTCTCTGACACTGGTAGAGTACCGGCTACATGCGAAAAGTGCAGGTACGCTTTAAGAGTAAAATGTAGAAGTGGCGGTACTGCGTACCGGTGAGTACCGGCCCACTTCGAGTACTGGTTTATAGAAATAAAGGAATACTTTACTAAATACTTGTTGGAATAATGTGTCAACACTCACGTCTGAATAAAGGTTGTTCTCC
>NC_050179.1:22706627-22711627 GCF_008315115.2 Sander lucioperca | reverse complement strand
ATACCGGGACTTGGATAACGGTTCCTCAACGATACTTTTTTCGATACTGATTTTTTAAAATCGATTTAAACAAAAAGAAATGACAACATTACACATTACGGCACAAATCTTTGTCTGCATGTTCCATCTCCTACTACGTGAGCTGTCTGTGTAACGTAGTAGGAAGGTAAAAAGTAGAAACTACGCTGTGTGTAGTGGCGTGACTCCGCCCCGTCCGGTCTGAGAGTCCCTGAGCAACAGGAGCAGCTGTACCAAACAAACACACAGCGTCTGTGATCTGGAAACCTTCTGACAACATGTGACTGCTAGCTGGTTACCGATCACCGTGAGGAGACGGTCCAACAACGGCCTCTGTATTTTAGTTTAGCCGAGATTTGAGACAAACCAAAAAGACGGGAAACTGTTTTTAAACTGTAATAATGCAACACTCAGCAGAATTTGGCAGATTGGCCAACTTTGACCCTCAGAAGCACAGAGGGTTATATTCAGGCTGTAAAATATGTCATTATTTTGCTCCATTTGCTAAACTCTCTGATGCCTAAAGGAACTTTTTAGGGCTTTGTGTCGACCAAACTGTACGTGACAAAGCCTATATCAAACATGCAGTAATACAGCCAAAGATGTTTGACTTTGATTGAATCAAAGCGTGTTAATAAGCTCTACACGTCTGGCCCTTAGTGTAGCTGAGCCTGAAAGCCCTGCTCTACGGCGAGTTAGATTCCCCGCCTCCAACACGCACCTTGACCCGTCTGGCAGCGGCGTCCGCTCTCAAACGAGAACAGGTTGGAGTCGTAGCCGTAGCGCCGTAAGCACAGGTAAGGCCACCGCACATCGTCACGGCGATGAGTGTGGAGGACAAGCTCAGCATCGGTCAGCTCCATCACACCTGATCCCAACTCGTTCCCATCGTCGTCCACGTTTATCACCTGCACAGGTACACAACAACAAGACTTCAAGGTTTAGAGAACAGTCAGAGACAGGTAAACAACCACACAAATACAGAGGCTTAAAGGAGAAATCCGGCCAATTTTTACCTACATTTTGTGTCTGTTAAGAGGCACAAAGGCACTCTTTAGAACATGCCCCCACAACTGGCATTGAGCTAACTGGGAGCTCTGGCCATTAGCTGCAGCAACTCCAGTTTGCTAGCACCAATTTTGGTCTTTTTTTCCCCGACAGTACTCGGTGACATCTAGCGATCAAGATTCACGTAAAAATCGGCCGTGTGTGTGTGTGTGTGTGTGTATGTATGTGTGTGTATGTGTGTATGTGTGCGTGTGTGTATGTGAATAATCCAGATTGTGTGTGTGTGTGTGTGTGTGTATAATCCAGATTGTGTGTGTGTGTGTGTGTATAATCCAGATTGTGTGTGTGTGTGTGTGTGTGTGTGTGTGTGAATAATCCAGATTGTGTTTGTGTGTGTGTGTGTGTGTGTGTGTCTGTGTGTGAATAATCCAGATTGTGTGTGTGTGTGTGTGTGTGTGTGTGTCTGTGTGTGAATAATCCAGATTGTGTGTGTGTGTGTGTGTGTGTGTGTGTGTGTGTGTGTGTGAATAATCCAGATTGTGTGTGTGTGTGTGTGTGTGTGTGTGTGTGTGTGTGTGTGTGTGTGAATAATCCAGATTGTGTGTGTGTGTGTGTGTGTGTGTGTGTGTGTGTGTGTGTGTGTGTGTGTGTGTGTGTGTGTGTGTGTGTGTGTGTGTGTGTGTGTGTGTGTGTGTGTGTGTGTGTGTGTGAATAATCCAGATTGTGTGTGTTCTAAAGGACTCAAACTCACCTTAAATTTACTTTGATGATTATCTGGAATTGACTCTTTCTCTGGACAGCTTAAGCAGCTACCCATGGCTTCTTCAGAGCACCATCTGATGTCTGACACACACACACACACACACACACACACACACACACATTAAAGGAAACACAACACAGAGCTATCATAGAGCTGTTACAGGTGTGTCGGTGGACGTGTCCTGACCTAGATCCTGCCTCCGGTAGCCCTGGTCCCATCCTCAGAGCCTGAGGGACGCTCATTCTTTAGTTGGTCTGTAGACATCAACAGCAGCTCTGCTCACACACAAACATTAGAGGGACATTAGGGGAACATTAAAAGGGACATTGGGGGGGACATTAGGGGAACATTAGGGGGACATTAGGGGAACATTAGGGGAACATTGGAGGAACACTGGGGGAACATTAGGGGGACAATGGGGGAACATTAGGGGGACATTGGGGGGGACATTAGGGGAACATTGGAGGAACACTGGGGGAACACTGGGGGAACATTAGGGGGACATTGGAGGAACATTAGGGGGACATTGGGGGGGCATTGGGGGAAACATCCAGTTTACACTGACACTGAGTCTCTAGAAGACTTCATATTTGTTTGCACCAAAATAGTTCATGTTTTTTCAGTCTTCATTTTGGTGAAGCCACTTTTTCCTGTTTAAGACAGACACACAAATGCAGACACACACACGCGGTCGGTCACGTTTTCATTCATTAATGACTCGACTGAACCTCCTATGGCGCCTGTTGATGCTACCAGCCATCAGCTCCCGTTAGCATCCCATTGACTGCCATTCATTCTGACGTCACTTTGACAGAGAATAACTTTACATCTGAAGAGTTTAAAGACTATTTGTCCATTGTTTATTTCTAAAGAAACACGACGATGTATAAAAGGCTCCATTACCTTGTAGCTCACGTTATGGCTCCGTAGCAGACGTTTTTATAAAAATAGGCTAACGATTGGGTCATAACCACGAGACTTACTGTCTCATAGTAGAGGAATTACCGTATAGTACAGGAGAAGCTCTCAGGCAGTTTGGACTTCCATTAGCTGTTTAAGTTTAATTACTAATGTTAACTATCATTGTAGTGATCAATAATTAGCCTGTGTCTATGTTATCTCCTTACATATACCTACGCTCTCCGTCTCTGCTAGATTGGGAATGATTGAGATTTCTCTTGGCACAGCTACCAGAAGACTTCCAACTTTCAGACAGGTTGCTCACGTCACATCTACGTCTTCAAGCTCAGTTGGAGGCTGCTCAGTAACGCTCAGCCATCACCGGGAAAGAGACTTCACTGGTCTCCGTCCAGAGACACGGGACCTGCTGCTCCAGTTTATACATACTGTCTATGCATACTCCCCGTCCTGTCTGTTCCTGCTGCGTTACCGGTAAGACTTGAGATGGAAGGAACCCTAAAAACAACTCCATACTCCCCGTCCTTCTGTCTCTACCAGGTGTTGAAATTAATCAAATAATCGATGCATAGAATCGTGGACGATGCTGCATCGATAATCGGCCGGGCCATAATCGATTATTTCTGTTTCTAATTTAATGTAGGCCTAACAACCTTTCTGTTGACGTATTCTGGTATGTTTTGCACATTCAGGAAGTTTTAATATCCAGTTTATTTAGTATCAGAGCTCTGCAGAATGTTTGGTTGTTGAAGCTTGAAAAGCTATGAATTAAATATCCTACATGGCTTTAATAGAAACATGTATTTGACGCGTCGTGATGCATCGAGATATCGGATCACTGACATGATAATCATAATAGAAAGATCAGTGAAGATTCACACCTCTAGTCTCTACACAGTCAGACAACTGTCACATATTATCCTTTAAGGAACACGCCGACTTATTGGGACTTTAGCTTATTCAGCATATCCCCCAGAGTTAGACAAGTCCATATCTCTGTGTGTTGTAGCCTTAGACAGTATGTATAAACTGGAGCAGCAGGTCCCGTGTCTCTGGACGGAGACCAGTGAAGTCTCTTTCCCGGTGATGGCTGAGTGTTACTGAGCAGCCTCCAACTGAGCTTGAAGACGTAGATGTGACGTGAGCAACCTGTCTGAAAGTTGGAAGTCTTCTGGTAGCTGTGCCAAGAGAAATCTCAATCATTCCCAATCTAGCAGAGACGGAGAGCGTAGGTATATGTAAGGAGATAACATAGACACAGGCTAATTATTGATCACTAAAATGATAGTTAACATTAGTAATTAAACTTAAACAGCTAATGGAAGTCCAAACTGCCTGAGAGCTTCTCCTGTACTATACGGTAATTCCTCTACTATGAGACAGTAAGTCTCGTGGTTATGACCCAATCGTTAGCCTATTTTTATAAAAACGTCTGCTACGGAGCCATAACGTGAGCTACAAGGTAATGGAGCCTTTTATACATTGTCGTGTTTCTTTAGAAATAAACAACGGACAAATAGAGTCTTTAAACTCTTCAGATGTAAAGTTATTCTCTGTCAAAGTGACGTCAGAATGAATAGAGGGTTTTCACCGACGTCACGTTCTGGGCGGTAACCTGGATATGTGGCCATGTTGGAGGCACTCAGTGTAAACAACTGAATGGAGTAATGTGCACTTTGGATACTTTAATACTTTATGTCTAAACAACAGAAAAGCTCATCAAAACACGTCCAAGATGCAAAGGCATATAGGGAAGGACTTGGACCACAAAAAAGGCGTGATATTTTGAGAATTTACAGTTAACTGGCGGTGCAGATCCCTACGAGTTGGCTCCCTCTTCTTGGACCCATGGTGACCTGGTGATTCTTCCTTCAGTTGCATATCCTGATATAGTTATATATATATATATATATATAGTCAACTACCTGGTGTTCTCGCCGAGCCCAAACACAGCTGAAGACCTTAAATCCTACAAAGTTTGGAGGCCTATAACCTGATGGTGTGTGATGGGTGAGGGAGACGCAGTACCAAGTCATTAACGACCGGTGTGTTGTGAAGCCAGAGTAAGTGATGCGATAACGTCTTTAATCAACCTAACCTTAACTGTATGACATCATTGTGATACTCAAGGTGTAGCCTCGTATCTACGGTTGAGCTTCTCCTCCTTTCCTCTGATAACTTCTCATTCCTCTCTATGGTTTTTAATAACTTTTGGAAGTCGATAATATTCCAAATGTTTTTCTCGGTCTGACCTATTGGTACAACCTAAAACACGGCAATAATTGACCATTTT
>NC_050179.1:22699127-22701627 GCF_008315115.2 Sander lucioperca | reverse complement strand
GGTGGATTCTCACCGTCCGGCTGCTGCTGCCGGTCTTTGAGACACAGCTGCTGTCTGGTTTGTTTTAATCAATGCATGCGATTCACAACACACGGTTAGTTAGCGTAGTTACACACAGTGAAGTTACGTGTCCTGTCTTTATTTCACGCATACTATCTGCTGCAGTGAGTGAAGCTGTGGGCTGATCTCTGTTATCTCACAGCTGTTGGTTTTGGAGAGCGTGTCACGGAGGAAATGGGAGCAATGCCAGTAAAATTGTTATAGCACTTTTTTTTTAAATAGTTTAATGAGCTCAATATTGCACATTTTAAAAAAGCTGGTTATTTATTAATTATATATTATTATTTAAATTTAATATTAAGTGTAGTGTGTAGTATATTATACCTGCCACATTGGCAGGTAGCCAATGAGAATTGAGTGATTCAGACGCGTAATCGGTAAGCAGGGTACACGGTTGCTTACGGGCCTGGTCCAATCAGGGGCCCGCATCACTGGAAGACATTGATTGACAGCCGGGGCCTCCTATCGCATTTTCATTACTCACACAATCCCAGCAGTCCCACGTGCAGCCACTGACCAAGCGGGAGTGAGAACAGGTACAATTCATTTCCTAGTTTCTGATATGAAGACGAGACGTGTCTGTGACTCGAACATCTCACATTTACCAACAAAACGTACAGCGAAACATTTCAGACCGTCCTGCCAACATGTAGACATTTTAACATCAATGTACGCTGGAACGAAAAAGCTGAATGAAAGCTGAAAGCTGTTTCAATCCTGCCGGCTCTCTGCAGCGGGCGGGGCTGCTGCTCCGTTTCCCCCGCGACTGACTATATATATCAGAAGCAGAAGAAGGAAGAAGAAGGAATCAAGCTTTCAGAAGCTTGATTCCAATAAAACATGTAAAAGGAACCTCTTGTCTGATCGATGCCCCAAAATAAACAGTCCTTCAGTCACCAAATCAGATTGCACTACAACTCCCATAATCCCCTGCTGACAGCACTGTCCTACCTCCGTCTGCACCATGTGTGATCGGTGAAGTCGCAGGTCAAAGACGGCGCCGTAGATATCCAGCGTGTCCTTGGTGTCCAGCTGCTGCAGAACCCGATCCAGAACGATGAAGGTCCCTGTCCGACCCACACCGGCACTGATACACACACACACACACACACACACACACACACACACACACACACACACACACACACACACACACAGAGAGACACACACAGAGACACACACACACACACACACACACACACACACACACACACACACACACACACACAGGACACACACACACACACACACACAGGACACACGCACGCACACACACACACACACACACACACACACACACACACACACACACACACACACAGGACACACACACACACACACACACACACACACACACACACACAGACACACACACACACAGACACACACACACACACACACAGATACACACACACACACACACACACACATACACACACACACACACACACACACACACAGGACACACACGCACGCACACACACACACACACACACACACACACACACACACACACACACACACACACACACACACACACACCAAACAGTTTAAAAACTAAATACTGAGTGAGCTTATAGATCAACAGAAGGTGTATTACAGTTGTTTATAATCTCTTTGCTACTAATTTCAGAACATTGGCGTCATTTATCTAAACTCTAGACACAAAACTCACAACGATCATCACTTGTTACAAAGACTGTCCAATGTTCAAACATTGCATTATGCATTCATATCTTTAGAGAAATATTGCACAATCATTGGTTCAAAAAACTAATTGATGGTGATGTACCATTGAAACGTTACTTTAGATCAGCCACACACAAGCTACCCATATATAATATATATATATATATATATATATATATATATATATATATATATATATATATATATATATATTTACTGTATTTAACCTTTATTTACAGTATCCAGGTAAGTCCATTGAAAGTCAATTTCTCATTTGCAACGACGACTTGTCACATTCACACATCCACCTGGAAGCTGCTCAGTACAACCACAGTCTGATCTGATGGCCACTGAGCAGTGTATATATATATATATATATATATATATATATATATATATATATATATATATATACAGACTGACTGCTAAAGATCAACACAGACGCTGCTCCTTTAAGGCCTGCAGACTGACTGCTAGTTGAAGATTTGTGTGAAGGAGTGTCCAACAGGTGCTCCAGTGATGTCATACTGATGGAGGTAGTTTCTAATATTTAGGAACAGATGGTTTCTGTTTGGTTACCATAGCTAAAACTATGGAGTTTGGACTGCTGGAATGATATCCGTGTTAACTGTTCTGCTAAAGGGTGGGGGGGGGTTCTCAATGAGAAAGGGTTAACACATTTGCAAGAGGTGTCTTCTGCTCTGCTGAGACAGTGATGATGAAGACCGAGTGGATCCCAGTTTCTTTAAGC
>NC_050179.1:22686627-22694127 GCF_008315115.2 Sander lucioperca | reverse complement strand
AACTACAGTCTACACAGCAGCAGTCCATGTGGACCAGACTCTAACTACAGTCTACACAGCAGCAGTCCATGTGGACCAGACTCTATTTCGTTTGTCATTGTTATTTGTGGCTTCAGTTGTTTCCACCGCCGTTTAGCAATCAAAACAAACTGTAACATGTGTGTGTGTGTGTGTGTGTGTGTGTGTCTGTGTGTGTGTGTGTGTTTGTGAGTGTGTGTGTGTGTCTGTGTGTGTGTGTGTGTGTATGTCTTCTTCTGTGGTGTGACTCACAGGGCAGGATGTTGTTGTAGCGGTTCTTGCCGCGGTTCTCTGGCAGCAAAGCCGAGTCCAGCGGTTGGTTCCGGCCCACGTCCTTCAGGTCCTGACAGGAACATAACAACATCACAAGGTAACAAGGTAACAACGTCACAAGGTAACAACGTCACAACGTCACAACGTAACAAGGTAACAAGGTAACAAGGTAACAAGGTAACAAGGTAACAAGGTAACAAAGTAACAAGGTAACAAGGTAACAACGTAACAACGTCATGTCACAACGTCACAAGGTAACAAGGTAACAACGTAACAATGTAACAATGTAACAACGTCACATCACAACGTAACAACGTAACAACGTAACAATGTAACAATGTAACAATGTAACAACGTCACATCACAACGTCACAACGTCACAACGTAACAAGGTAACAAGGTAACGTCACAAGGTAACAAGGTAACAAGGTAACAAGGTAACAACGTAACGTCACAAGGTAACAAGGTAACAACGTAACGTCACAAGGTAACAAGGTAACAACGTTACGTCACAACGTCACAACGTCACAACGTCACAACGCCACAACGTCACAACGCCACAACGTAACAAGGTAACAACGTAACAATGTCACAACGTAACAAGGAAACAACATAACAAGGAAACAACGTAACGTGACTGTGTGCTCGTTTCCATGGTAACAACTGACCTCGTACTCCTGAGACAGCAGGTAGTTGGAGTCGGCCTGCAGTTTGATGAAATGACTCTCAAAGTTCACCGTCTTAATGGGACTGAAGGACACAAAACTACATGTTATATTTATATATATATATATATATATATAATAGTTAGAATAAGAAGAGGACACACTGCAGAGGAGGCGTTGGGATTTCTCACCTGGACACTCTGCGGTTCCTGAGGAATAAGAAGAACAGATGTTGATGAATAATAATGAAAGTGAAGAAGTCAGAGTGGACACAAGAGATCCTAAATGTTCTTATGGCTTTATTAAAGGGAAACTACCTGCATCGCTGTCTGAGGGACTGATGCCAACAGCTGTACTACAGACTAGGGTTCAAAATGGGCGGGGTTAAGATCTCCAACTATCTGGGGAGGTCCCGGGACACTTCTGCATCCAAGGGGGTCTTGCCCTGGGTGTAATTCAATGCAGAGCCGCCCCTGTCTGCATGGATTTTTACCTTCCTGTTGTCCTCGGGTCAAATTTGAGAAAAAAGATACTATATCAGAAATTTGGGTATCTTCCTACAAATTGTCCAAAAACATAACGTAGATGGTTCCATACAACCGTTACTCTGTACAAGTAAAATATATGATCAGTTCACTACTTGAATTTGTATTATATATATATACATTATACACACTTAATTTTGTACTGAATTTGGGTGTGTTATATATATTTTTATATATTTTATAGCGTTTGGAACGTTGGAAAAGTGACAAAAAATGTTGGAAAAAACAACAAAAAAAAGTCAAAAAAGTGCAGAAAATTTGACAAAAGAATCGACAATAACATTGAAAATTTGTGACAAAAAAAATTGGAAAAAACATCAGAAAAATGTGATGAAAAGTGATGTGAAAGAACGTGACCCAGAATAAAATAAGTTGCATGGTCGATGGGAAGACAACACAAGGGTTAAAAAAGCAACAAGCACGCCGAAAAAGGTGTCTAAAAAACCTTGAAAAAGGCGACGAAACCCCCCTTAAAATCAGAACTGGGCTTTATCCAAAGTTTTTGTTCTGTTTCAATGTTTTTGCTGAAAAACATTTTTTCCTCCTTTCTTGTTGTTGTTTTTGGTGAATTTTCCGACATTTGTCACCTTTTGACCTTTTGTTTATACATGCAGAAGTTTCCCGGGACCTCCCTAGATAGTCGGAGATCACCCCCCCCCCCATGTTGAACCCAAAGTTATGCCCTTGGAGTACAGTATGTAGTATTATGAGTAGCAAAGTAAGTATTATACAGTAAGTAGTATCTTTACCCTCTGACTCCGTGGAGGACTCCTGAAGTCGGAACGTCTCTCCTCACGTTCATCCTGACGCTCGTTCTCTCCTCCACCCTGAAACACACACACACACACACACACACACACACACACACACACACACACACACACACACACACACACACACACACACACACACACACACACACACACACACACACACACACACACACACACACACACACACACACACACACACACACACACACACACACACACACACACACACACACACACACACACACACAGACACACACAGACACACAGACACACGCACACACACACACACAGACACACGCGCACACACACACACACACACACACACACACACACACACACACACACACACACACACACACACACACAGACACACACACACACACACACACACACACACACAGACACACGCGCACACACACACACACACACACACACACACACACACACACACACACAGACATAGAGACACACATACAGAGACACACACGCACACACACACACACACACACACACACACACACACAAACAGATAGTAGAACTTCAACTCCCAGACCGTCACATGATCCCCTCTGACCCCAGGAAACGGGTGGAGTTACTCTAGTAAAAGTCACACTTTGCAGTGGGGCAGTTTGTGTTTTTAGGTACTCACACTGTGTTTTTGTGTACTCACACTGTGTTTTTAGGTACTCACACTGTGTTTTTGTGTACTCACACTGTGTTTTTAGGTACTCACACTGTGTTTTTGTGTACTCACACTGTGTTTTTAGGTACTCACACTGTGTTTTTGTGTACTCACACTTTGCGAGCCTTCTGTCTGCAGACCAGCAGAACCGTGACTCCCACCATCATGACGATGAGGAACATGGCGGCGCTGATTCCCTCAATCACGCCGCTCAGAGGCTCTGAGGGACGACACAACCACACACATAAAAACACATAACATTAGTTTACATTTAAACATTTAAACTAATGTTAGTCTCCTTTTCATTCAGGACTTGGAAGAAGAATAACCTAAATACGTTACCTTTTCATTGTTTCATCTAATAACTAGTACCCACCAGACTCCATGTAAATAATCAGTACTTTTAGCGTGTATAGTCAGCAGCAGAAACAGAACTGAACTACTGAAATGTTTGAGAGTGTAAACGTGGAGCGTACCTGGCTCGGTGACGACCGGCAGTGACAGGTACGTGTCACTGTACAGCGGAGCGCTGAAGTCTTTCTTCTCTTCATCAAACAGCTGAGTGAACGCTCGGACACTGAGCCTGCACACACAAATCAAAACTCATTTAAATATATATAATTCATACATGATGGGGATCACATTAATGCAACACTTGCAGTTATTTGTGGATATTTCTGCACATGTAAAACAATAAGTTTGCTCTAGGTTTTTCAACGTTTTAGACACAGCTATGGTGATAATAATGGTCCAAAAGAATGTGAAAATAGATCCAAAACTACCACAAAGAGACACAACAAGACTACAATGACACACCAAATGACCACAGAGACCCACAACAACCCCAAAGAAAACCCAAAAACCCAAAGACACACATTAAATGTGTAGGGTGATTGCTTTATTGTTTTAATTGAAAAACGTAACATTTTCTTGAGGAAGGATGCCCAAACCCCCTGCAAAAAAACACACACACCTAAGTCTTCCACAAACAGAGGGAAAACACTGACCTGTAGGCAGTTTTGGGTTTCAGCGGTCCGTCACAGAACAGGTTCCGGTCTCTGCGGGTCTCTGGATCACAGGAGCCGCCCAGCGAGTCCATCCCCGTCCCCACGGTGATCTGGAAGCTTTGGTTGCTGCCGGCACTGCCGTCGCTGCACTGACTGGGGAAGAAGCCGCTCTGGTAGCATTTTATGGAGCTGTTGGATTTATATTCCAGGTAGGAGGGTAAGGGGTGCTGCTGCTCCGGCTGCTGCTCATCCACACCTACAAACAGCAAAATATCATGATTACATTTTAAAGATTTTTTCCCGATTGCTTATATGAATCAGTCAAAAGTGAAGCCACATTGTCAAAACTCTTCACATAGTCAGATAATCAAGTTTGTGTTAACTAGTCTCTCATTTATAGCACTGTGGAGTAAGGCTGCGGCTACACCACAGATGCATTCTGGGATAGGAGAATAAAATCTCTTGGTTGTTTGCATTTCTTTAAACCAATCACAATGGTCCTGGGCAGTGCTAAGCTTGGACGCAGCGACAGTGTCTCTGCTAAATAGTCTCAGGAAGGAACTTGTTTTGGTGGACCATTTGCACCCTGCTAAAGAAAACTCCTCATCCAATATTAAATGAAGTTAACTGTTGACACAATACAGTCACATGAGATATTTAAATTAGCTGATACATGGTTAAACCTCATTGGCTCTTACCAGTGTATCTCCGTGTGTACTTCATCCACAGCAATCTCACCAATCAGTCCCAAAACCTCCCAGTTAGAGAGGAAATTATCTAACATATTCTTTATAAAACCTCCCAGTTAGAGAGGAAATGCCCTAAATATATATATATAAATAATTACCTTGAGACTCAGCCACCACCACAGCGAAGAACTTGATGGCTCCGTTGACGTCGCTGAACCAGCTGCAGTTAAACCTGAAGAAGATGGAGGACTTGGTGACGATAGCGGAGCGGTCGCTGACCCGCGTACTGAGGGGGGGCACCGGGGGACCTGTGGGAGTCGGAAACACGTGGAACATTAATTATAAAAGTGTCCTTCAAGTCTTCACTAGAGCTGCAACTAACGATTATGTTCACTGTGGATTAATCTGTGCTTTTTTCAACCAACATCATCTCTAACAAAACAACAAAACAACCTCGAAAAAAGCGACAAAAGCTTCAAAACAGCATCAAATGTAAAAAAAAGTGACAACTTTGAAAAATCTTCAAACCTCAAAAGAATCATCAGAAATGTAAAATAAAAGTCTCAAAACATCGACAACTTTGAAGAAATGCTATGAAAACCCTGGGGAAAGCAAGAAAAATGTTTAAAAAAAACTGATAATATATAAAAAAAATTCAACATTGCAAAGCAACTAATGTATTAAACGTTATGTATAGTTGTGCAGTGCTTACGGTCGATCATGGTGACCACGCTGTCCCGGGCCTCCTCACTGGTCGTCCGGTCCGAAATGACCTTCACAGAGACGCTGTAGCGTCGGTGCGGCTCCAGCTGCGTGATGCGGTATGTGGTGGCGTCTCTGCCGGTGCGTCGGGAGTAGACTAGGACCTGCGAGTCCTGCCGCAGACACTCAATGGTGTACGAGTCGAAGTCGGCGTCCGGCGGCGCCCACGAACACGAGATAGAGGTTGAGCTCTGAGGACGGCAGTGCAGGCCGTGCACTCGCTCCGGCTCTGCAGACACACAAATACACAAGTAGAGATACTCAGAAACTAAAGTACTCTACAGAGGCCATGCACTCACTCCAGCTCTGCAGACACACAAATACACAAATACACAGAGGTGGGTAGTAAGATGTAAGAGTTACATTTACTCCGTTACATTTACTTGAGTAAGTTTTTGAAAAAATTATACTTCTAGGAGTAGTTTTAAATCACTATACTTTTTACTTTTACTTGAGTAGATTTGTGAAGAAGAAACAATACTCTTACTGTGCTACATTAGGCTACAATGAGCTCGTTACTTTTCTTTTTACCTCTTTGGTATTCTACGCGTCATTGTTTTTATCCCCCCGCGTACGCCTCAGATTTTAATGTTTTATTTTGACAGAGATAGAGACTTCCGCTAAATGCACTACCACGTGACTGTGTTTCACCAATCAAACGTAGTTGTGTAGTCTCGTCACGTGACCATACTCAATCTCAGCGGCGGGACCATGGATGTATTAAGAGAACGGGAGGGACGGGTTAGCTTTACAGTCGTAGCAAAACAAAAATGTCAGAATCAACCGTCGGCAATGCAGACACAGACGAGGAAGAACACCCCAGAGGCCTGTACTACAAATCTTAGCCTACAGTCGTTGCTTCCTGAAACAGGAAGGAAATCTGTCAAAAAAAAAAATAGGCGATGCTGTAGATGTGTAAATCACAACGCTTATCAATATCACTTCCCCATCAGTCAGGCACTAGATCTGACCATATTTACACTTGTGCTTTCCATAAACTGTCGTTGCTTTAGCCTAGTATTTCAGTTGCAACCCTGGCAGTGGTAAGCGATCGTGAGAGCAAATAAAATATATAAAAACATAATTCCAACCGATGTGCGCATTGGCAACACATGGCTCAACAAGCCGACAAATAGCCAATATGTAATTCCCTCCCATTAAAATCTATATAGTTCATAAAAATACCCATCAGGGAATGTTAACGGGGTTGTCAGTCTCTAAATGTTTTAACTTTTATGTGCGCACCTCTCTCTCCTCCTCTCCCCCTCTCCCTCTCTCTCCGCGCACCGACCTCCACCTGATCTTTCTAAGAACGGTGACGCCGTTATCAGTCGAGTACTGATTGGTCAGTAGGTGATGCTTTAACACCGGTTGATCTCTAATCTCCAACATAACCTGCTCCCGACCAGGTTAGGTGTTCAGCGCGTTACCACGGCGATTGAACCCGGTAACAAGTGATCCACCGTCGTGATACAGAAAACCCTGGGTTGAACCTGAAGTTACCTCGTTAACACCAAATATTGCTTCGTAGTACAGGCCTCTGGCCTCATATTGAAAGCATGTTTACCTTAGTAAAAGTGCGAAACAGCAGCTACATTACCTTGTTCTAGTTCTGCCTGCAGAGCCTGGTAAAAAAGTATAAAGGTTTGGAAATTTGTGTTACTTGTGCTTATTTATTTTTTATTTATTATTATTTTATTGATTTTATTTTTTAAGTACTTGAATTTACCTGGATTATTTTAATTTAAGCTATTTTGTAATTAATTAATTAATTTTAATTTATTTGATTGGATGAACTATAATTTGCCTAAAGATGATTATTTTGTATTTTTGTCTGTCTGATTGAATGCTTGTGTTAAAAAATAAATCAGATGTTAGTCAACAGTTACTCAGTACTTGAGTAGTTTTTTCACCAAGCACTTTTTTACTCTTACTCAAGTAATTATTTGGATGACTACTTTTTACTTTTACTTGAGTCATATTATTCTGAAGTAACAGTACTTTTACTTGAGTACAATTCTTGGCTACTCTACCCACCTCTGCAAATACACAAATACAGTAGTAGAGATACTCAGAAACTAAAGTA
>NC_050179.1:22639127-22681627 GCF_008315115.2 Sander lucioperca | reverse complement strand
ACTGTTGTCTCTCTACATACTACTCTATACTGTTGTCTCTCTACATACTACTCTATACTGTTGTCTCTCTACATACTACATACTACTCTCTACTGTTGTCTCTCTACATACTACATACTACTCTCTACTGCTGTCTCTCTACATACTACTCTCTACTGCTGTCTCTCTACATACTACTCTATACTGTTGTCTCTCTTCATACTACTCTCTACTGTTGTCTCTCTACATACTACTCTCTATTGTTGTCTCTCTACATACTACTCTCTATTGTTGTCTCTCTTAATACTACTCTCTACTGTTGTCTCTACATACTACTCTCTACTGCTGTCTCTCTACATACTACTCTCTACTGTTGTCTCTACATACTACTCTCTACTGTTGTCTCTCTACATACTACTCTCTACTGTTGTCTCTCTACATACTACTCTCTACTGTTGTCTCTCTACATACTACTCTCTACTGTTGTCTCTACATACTACTCTCTACTGTTGTCTCTCTACATACTACTCTCTACTGTTGTCTCTACATACTACTCTCTACTGTTGTCTCTCTACATACTACTCTCTACTGTTGTCTCTACATACTACTCTCTACTGTTGTCTCTCTACATACTACTCTCTACTGTTGTCTCTACATACTACTCTCTACTGTTGTCTCTCTACATACTACTCTCTACTGTTGTCTCTCTACATACTACTCTCTACCGTTGTCTCTCTTCATACTACTCTCTACTGCTGTCTCTCTACATACTACTCTCTACTGTTGTCTCTACATACTACTCTCTACTGTTGTCTCTCTACATACTACTCTCTACTGTTGTCTCTACATACTACTCTCTACTGTTGTCTCTCTACATACTACTCTCTACTGTTGTCTCTACATACTACTCTCTACTGTTGTCTCTCTACATACTACTCTCTACTGTTGTCTCTACATACTACTCTCTACTGTTGTCTCTCTACATACTACTCTCTATTGTTGTCTCTCTACATACTACTCTCTACTGCTGTCTCTCTACATACTACTCTCTATTGTTGTCTCTCTACATACTACTCTCTACTGTTGTCTCTCTACATACTACTCTCTACTGTTGTCTCTCTACATACTACTCTCTACTGCTGTCTCTCTACATACTACTCTCTATTGTTGTCTCTCTACATACTACTCTCTACTGCTGTCTCTCTACATACTACTCTCTACTGTTGTCTCTCTACATACTACTCTCTACTGTTGTCTCTACATACTACTCTCTACTGTTGTCTCTCTACATACTACTCTCTACTGTTGTCTCTCTACATACTACTCTCTACTGTTGTCTCTACATACTACTCTCTACTGTTGTCTCTCTACATACTACTCTCTACTGTTGTCTCTACATACTACTCTCTACTGTTGTCTCTCTACATACTACTCTCTACTGCTGTCTCTCTACATACTACTCTCTACTGTTGTCTCTCTACATACTACTCTACTGTTGTCTCTCTACATACTACTCTCTACTGTTGTCTCTCTACATACTACTCTCTACTGTTGTCTCTCTACATACTACTCTCTACCGTTGTCTCTCTTCATACTACTCTCTACCGCTGTCTCTCTACATACTACTCGCTACTGTTGTCTCTCTACATACTACTCTCTACTGTTGTCTCTACATACTACTCTCTACTGTTGTCTCTACATACTACTCTCTACTGTTGTCTCTCTACATACTACTCTCTACTGTTGTCTCTCTACATACTACTCTCTACTGTTGTCTCTACATACTACTCTCTACTGTTGTCTCTACATATTACTCTCTACTGTTGTCTCTCTACATACTACTCTCTACTGTTGTCTCTCTACATACTACTCTCTACTGTTGTCTCTACATACTACTCTCTACTACTGTCTCTCTACATACTACTCTCTACTGTTGTCTCTCTACATACTACTCTCTACTGTTTTCTCTCTTACTCCTGTGTCATCTTCAGTGCCATGGCCAAGCTGTTGCTCTGCTGCTCGGTGCGTTCCATACAGACACTAAGGATGATTTTGGCATATGAAGCTGAGAGACACTGACCAAGTGCAGTATCTTACGAGCTGGGAGAGAGGACGGGTTGTTCTGACCTGTGCGTCCTTGGATAAAGCGGGCCCTCTGGTTCGGCCCACTGAAGGTAGACACCAGGATCTTGTAGAGGCGTCCGGGCGTGAGCGACGCCAGCGAGCACGCTCCCACGCCTGCGCCCAGCGTCACCGGGGGAAACACCTTCATGTCGTTAAACAGCAGCTGCACCTCATAGTGATCCACGTCGCCCGGAGCAGCCAACCACGTCACAGCCAGGTCCTCTGTCCCCCGGCCAGCCAGAACCAGAGACCGGACCGCCGCCGGAACTATAGGCACACAGACAGGTTAGAGAGAGAGAGACAGACAGGTTAGAGAGAGAGCCAGACAGACAGACAGGTCAGAGAGAGAGAGAGACAGGTTAGAGAGAGAGAGAGAGAGAGACAGACAGACAGACAGACAGACATACAGGTTAGAGAGAGAGAGAGAGACAGACAGACAGGTTAGAGAGAGAGACAGACAGACAGACATACAGGTTAGAGAGAGAGACAGACAGGTTAGAGAGAGAGACAGACAGACAGACAGGTTAGAGAGAGAGACAGACAGACAGGTTAGACAGAGAGACAGACAGACAGACAGACAGGTTAGACAGACAGAGAAAGATGGACAGACTCTTTTAAAAGCCCAGGCTGCTCTGATTGGTCAGCATTTTCTATAGTTACGTTGGAAACGAGCTTCAAACAGTAACTTCTGTGTTTGTGAATGAGAGGGTGAGAGGGTGAGAGGGTGAGAGAGTGAGAGGGTGAGAGAGTGAGAGGGTGAGAGGGTGAGAGAGTGAGAGGGTGAGAGGGTGAGAGAGTGAGAGGGTGAGAGGGTGAGAGAGTGAGAGGGTGAGAGAGTGAAAAGGTGAGAGAGTGAGAGGGTGAGAGGGTGAGAGAGTGAGAGGGTGAGAGGGTGAGAGAGTGAGAGAGTGAGAGGGTGAGAGGGTGAGAGAGTGAGAGGGGGAGAGGGTGAGAGGGTGAGAGGGTGAGAGGGGGGAGAGGGTGAGAGAGTGAGACGGTGAGAGGGTGAGAGAGTGAGAGGGTGAGAGGGTGAGAGAGTGAGAGAGTGAGAGGGGGAGAGAGTGAGAGGGGGAGAGGGGAAGAGAGTGAGAGGGTGAGAGGGTGAGAGAGTGAGAGAGTGAGAGGGTGAGAGGGGGAGAGAGTGAGCGGGTGAGAGATTGAGAGGGTGAGAGAGTGAGAGGGTGAGAGGGGGAAAGAGTGAGAGGGGGAGAGGGTGAGAGAGTGAGAGGGTGAGAGAGTGAGAGGGTGAGAGGGGGAAAGAGTGAGAGGGGGAGAGGGTGAGAGGGTGAGAGAGTGAGAGGGTGAGAGAGTGAGAGAGTGAGAGGGTGAGAGAGTGAGAGGGTGAGAGGGTGAGAGGGTGAGAGGGTGAGCGAGTGAGAGGGTGAGAGGGGACTCACGGGTGCGTCCGTGGGTGGAGGCGCTGGTTTGGGACGTCCCACTGCAGGTGCTCACCAGCACGGTGTAAAGTCTGCCGGGCACCAGGCCGCTGAACACACACTCGCTCTGCGTCCCCAACACCGTCTGGTTCTGCACGAACGCGTTGTTGTGCTTGATGGACACCACGTAGAAGTCAAAGTCTCCGGCCGCCGGGCGCCAGTACACCTTTAGGTAGTCGTCCCGGGCGGCGTGCGTCGCTGTTGGGTTCTGAACGGGCGCCGGCTCTAAGAGAGACCAGAGACGGGGGATTAATCACACCGTTACATGCTGGGTAAAGATTTTAAGACTGTCCTACGCTGAAAACGCCTCAGGAAGTGATATACGTGACCTAAGGTAGAGGCTTGAAGGGATACAGCTACAGCAACAACAGTTAAGTTTCGGCACGACACGTCCAGTTTAGGAAAGAGATCGTGGTTTGGATCAAAACACTCCCAAGGAACGAAGACGCGTTTCGTGGGTGAAATATTTAAAATTATATTATTATATTAGCCTAGATTTTGTGAGAATAGCATAACTTCCAACTGTTTACTGTATCCCTGTGACTCAGGAAGTGATGTATGTTACAGGAAGTGTTGTACGTACGTGTCCTCTCCTGGACGACGGTGTGGCTGAGCTGGGCACCGCTGCGGGCGCTGACGGAGATGTTGTAGAGGCGTCCGGACACCAGCGAGTTGAAGACACACTCGGTGCTGGACGTGGAGACAGAGACGGTGTGGAGCGTCTTCCTGTCGTCGCTCAGTGTCACCACATAGCCGTCCACGTCTCCAGCAGCAGCACGCCATGACACGCTCAGGAAGTCCATCCGGCCGTTGTTACTGACCATCACCTCGCCCACCACAGCCGGGGCTGGAGGGGGTGGGGGGGGGGGCAGAGAGAGAGAGAGAGAGAGCGAGAGAGAGAGAGAGAGAGAGAGAGAGAGAGAGAGACAGAGACAGAGACAGAGACAGAGACACAGAGAGAGAGAGAGAGAGAGACAGAGAGAGAGAGAGAGAGAGAGAGACAGAGACAGAAAGAGAGAGACAGAGAGAGAGACACAGAGAGAGAGAGAGAGACAGAGAGAGAGAGAGAGAGAGAGAGAGAGAGAGACAGAGAGAGAGAGAGAGAGATGAAGGGAGAGAAGACAAGTTTATTTATAGAGCTTTTTAGACCATTTTGTTGCTTTTTCTTACATTGTTGACGATTTTTTCAACGAAGAGTCAAAAAGGTGGGGGAGAGAGACAGGAGAAGAGAGACTATATATACTGTATATATACATAAATATATACAGTATATATATACTCTCACCTAAAGGATTATTAGGAACACTATACTAATACCGTGTCTGACCCTGTCCTAGCATTATGGGCCAACATTTCTAAAGAATGCTTCCAGCACCTTGTTGAATCAATGACACAAAGAATTAAGGCAGTTCTGAAGGTGAGAGGGGTTCCCCACACCATTACACCCCCACCACCAGCAGCTTGCCCAGTGGTAACAAGGCATGATGGATCCCCCAACACCATTACACCTCCACCACCAGCACCAGCCTGCCCCGTGGTAACAAGGCATGATGGATCCCCCACACCATTACACCACCACCAGCACCAGCCTGCCCCGTGGTAACAAGGCATGATGGATCCCCCACACCATTACACCACCACCAGCACCAGCCTGCCCCGTGGTAACAAGGCATGATGGATCCCTCACACCATTACACCACCACCAGCACCAGCCTGCCCCGTGGTAACAAGGCATGATGGATCCATGTTCTCATTCTGTTTACACCAAATTCTGACTCTACCATCTGAATGTCTCAACAGAAATTGAGTCTCATCAGACCAGGTAACATTTTTCCAGTCTTCAACTGTCCAATTTTGGTGCGCTCGTTCAAATTGTAGCCTCATGTTCCTATTTTTAGTGGAGATGAGTGGTACCCGGTGGGGTCTTCTGCTGGTGTAGCCCGTCCTCCTCAAGGTTGTTTGTGTTGTGGCTTCACAAATGCTTGGCAGCATACCTCGGTTGTAACGAGTGGTTATTTGAGTCAAAGTTGATCTTCTATCAGCTGGAATTAGTCGGCCCATTCTCCTCTGACCTCTAGCATCAACAGGACTGCAGCATCCTGGATGTTTTTCCTTTTTCAGACCATTCTTTGTAAACCCTAGAAATGGTTGTGGGTGAGAATCCCAGTAACTCAGCAGATTGGAAAATACTCAGACCAGCCCGTCTGGCACCAACAACCATGCCACGCTCAAAGTTGCTTAGATCACCTTTCTTTCCCATTCTGACATTCAGTTTGGAGTTCAGGAGATTGTCTAGACCTGGACCACCCCCCTAAATGCATTGAAGAAGCTGCCATGTGATTGGTTGATTAGATAATTTCATTAACGTGAAATTTAACAGGTGTTCCTAATAATCCTTTAGGTGAGTGTATATATAGCCTATATGCTGTATGTTGACAGGAAGAAAAATAATCATAAGGTGCTGCCTGAGCAAGCACAGCCAGCCCAGTAGCTTGTTTGAATTTGGTTGACCAATCACAACAGAGTGGGCCAGTTGACCAATCAGAGCAGACTGGGCTGTTAAGGAAGGCGGGCCAAGAGCTCAGACAGAATGGGCAGTGTGAAAAACATAATATGTTTTTAAACATCGAAGCATGTATAAAACCTCCAGGATAACTCAAGAGTACAAATATGAGGCTGAAAAGGAGTATAGTAGGGGGTCTTTAACATCTTTAAAAGTCCTCCCTGAGCAGTATTGTAGTTTAACAATGAAGCTCGCCCTCGTCCTGACAGGAAGTCCTTGACCAACAGGAAGTCTCTGACCTTCACAGGTTTCTTGTTGTTGTCGACACTTCCTGAAAATTCCTGACAAATTCCTGCTTTTCAATCATATCCTGCTGTTAGATCAACACACACATTTGTGTCTGTAGGTTTCTCCTAAGTTCACCAAAAGTTAGCTTTAGATAATGCCTCATTTGCAGATTCAAGTAGAACATTTTACAAAACTTGTAACACAAAAAGAATTTTCTCATTATCAGTAATCAGCGGGAGAAGCTTCATGCTGATATCTGTTAAAATATTTCCCTGTTAACCTGACGTGTCTCTCCTTAAACACAAAGTTGTCATATTGTTTGTTATGATGTCTTGAAAGACTAATATGCAAATTTATGTTTCTGTGTCTTTGTAACCTGCAGTAAACATGTGCAGTCTAATCTGGGAATAAATAATAATCAGTGATCAATAATCAGATGTTAATAAACTTTACAAATAGTTTGTTTCGTAGACTTTAGAAAGTTTATTTAGACTTTAGAAAGTTAGTTTTGTAGACTTTAGAAAGTTAGTTTTGTAGACTTTAGAAAGTTTGTTTCCTAGACTTTAGAAAAAGTTTGTTTTGTGAATAATCAATTTTTTTCTGATGTTAAAGGTCTTACTGGTGCGTCCCTCTGCAACGGTCTGTCTGGACGTCTGTCCGGCTCTGACCGAGGTTAGCACCACCCGGTAGAGAGCGCCGGGTCTCAGAGCGTGGAACACGATGCTGGTGGCATCTGCCGCCACACTCTCGTTCTTGATGACGCTACTGTCGTGTACCAGCAGGACGCGGTACGAGTCCAGGTCTCCGGCGGCGCGTTCCCACTGCGTCTGCAGACTGTCGGTGCTGCCGAGGTTAGAGACCCGCAGACCGCCGACCTGGGCTGGACCTGACAGGAAACACAGACACAATGTCACAAACACACAGACACAACATCACAAACACAGACACAACGTCACAAACACACACACAACATCACAAACACACAGACACAACGTCACAAACACACAGACACAACATCACAAACACACAGACACAACGTCACAAACACACAGACACAACATCACAAACACACAGACACAACGTCACAAACACACAGACACAACATCACAAACACACAGACACAACGTCACAAACACACAGACACAACGTCACAAACACACAGACACAACGTCACAAACACACAGACACAACGTCACAAACACACAGACACAACATCACAAACACACAGACACAACGTCACAAACACACAGACACAACGTCACAAACACACAGACACAACGTCACAAACACACAGACACAACATCACAAACACACAGACACAACGTCACAAACACACAGACACAACGTCACAAACACACAGACACAACGTCACAAACACACAGACACAACATCACAAACACAGACACAACGTCACAAACACACACACAACGTCACAAACACACAGACACAACGTCACAAACACACAGACACAACGTCATAAACACAAACACGTCACAGACACAACATCCCAAACACAGACACAACATCACAAACACACAGACACAACGTCACAAACACACAGACACAACGTCACAAACACACAGACACAACGTCACAAACACACAGACACAACGTCACAAACACACAGACACAACATCACAAACACACAGACACAACATCACAAACACACAGACACAACGTCACAAACACACAGACACAACGTCACAAACACACAGACACAACATCACAAACACACAGACACAACGTCACAAACACACAGACACAACGTCACAAACACACAGACACAACGTCACAAACACACAGACACAACGTCACAAACACACAGACACAACGTCACAAACACACACACAACATCACAAACACACAGACACAACATCACAAACACACAGACACAACATCACAAACACACAGACACAACATCACAAACACACAGACACAACGTCACAAACACACAGACACAACATCACAAACACACAGACACAACATCACAAACACACAGACACAACATCACAAACACACAGACACAACGTCACAAACACACAGACACAACATCACAAACACACAGACACAACATCCCAAACACAGACACAACGTCACAAACACACAGACACAACGTCACAAACACACAGACACAACATCACAAACACACAGACACAACATCACAAACACACAGACACAACGTCACAAACACACAGACACAACGTCACAAACACACAGACACAACGTCACAAACACACAGACACGTCACAAACACACAGACACAACGTCACAAACACACAGACACAACGTCACAAACACACAGACACAACGTCACAAACACACAGACACGTCACAAACACACAGACACAACGTCACAAACACACAGACACAACATCCCAAACACAGACACAACGTCACAAACACACAGACACAACATCACAAACACACAGACACAACATCACAAACACACAGACACAACATCACAAACACACAGACACAACGTCACAAACACACAGACACAACATCACAAACACACAGACACAACGTCACAAACACACAGACACAACGTCACAAACAGACTCTGTCTTTGGTTTGTGGGGTTTCTGCACTCAACTTCCCAGAGATCAACAGTAGGACAGAGGAAGCTCGTCCTTTATTTCATAGTTTTTACGTTTAGTCACAACACTTTGGGAAGGCCCACCTGGAGGGCAAAAAGAAGCTGCCCTCCACTTTCTGCGAATGAGTTGCACTGTAACTATCAGATAGTTGTTGTTCAATCTGATGCACAAACTGAAGAGAGGCAAGCCTGGCTTGCGTTTCAACAGAAACAATCTCAGAACGAGGATATTGTGCTGGACTACACTGTCACCGAAACTGACCACCCATGCAACCGACGACTGCGGTCAAGCTAACCGTCTCTCCCATCTCCATTTTCAAACCAGCTCATTTTATTTAAATAGGTTACTGTACACACTGGGGTAGGGATGCACCAATTGCAAATTTCTCAGGTGATACCATTTCCGAGGTGTAAAAATTAAATTTGGCCGATGTCGATGCTTATACCAATGTTTGCTGTTTTCTTTTGCGCGAGATAAACAAATAAATCCTATCATAGCCATCATAGAAACCTGTCGGAGCCCTCATGCTTCATTGTTTATTTCCGTAAGTGGAAAGTGTCACACAGTGACTTCAGGGAAGCAGGAGGATTTTCTGTTGTTTCTCCGTCATCTCGGACTCCGGCAGTGGACATTGTGTCTGGAATAGTCAAGCTGCAGACTACCGGTAAGCTAACGTTACCCTGTCTTTAGCTGCATGCTAACGTTACCAGCCAGTGAACTAAAGTATTTTACCTTCTTGACTGCTGTGGTTAACATGGGTTGAGTCTGTCTGTGCTCTCATTGCCTCAAGGCCAGTTCTCCATTTTTATTTGCTTTCAGGTAATCATTGTACATTTGAAATGTCTCAGGAACATTCTTTTTAAAGCTGTGTAGTCCACTCTCAGACCAATGAACACAACATTAAGGCAGCACCAAACAGACATCGGCTACTGTGCATGTCCCCTTATTTGCAGATGGGCCAGTGAGAATACACACTCAAAAATAGAGGTACGAAACAAGAACGTTTCTGTACTTACAGGTACAATTTTTAATATGTTCCCTTAAAATGACAATTGTGTTTTTTAAGAGACCAGAATGGTACCTTTTGACTAATTAAAGGGTAAAAATTTTTTTCAAAAGGGTACCTCTCCTTCGACAAGCAGTACTGTGCTTCTATTTTTGAGTGTGTGAATACAGCGAACATCGGACATTTCTGATTTCCAGCCGATCGGTGCATCCCAAATTACTGCAATTGATACCTGTAAATGATTTATAATATCATATTATTATTATATATACATACGGGTCCGTGCGGTCACAGTGGCAGAGCTGCTCAGGTTGCCGCTGTTGGTTGTCACGGTGATGGTGTACAGGCGTCCTGAGGTCAGGATGCTGAAGGTGCACTCTCTGGCTTCCCCGGAGAGATTCCTCTGAGACAGGACGGCAGTGGCGTCCGCCTGTCGGAGCACCACGGTGAAGCCGTCCCATTCACCGAGCGGGCGACTCCACACGACGCTCACAGAGGTTTCATCAGCGTGGCGGACACGCAGCTGCTGCACAGGACCAGGGGCTGGGGGGGGGGGGAATCACATAATAAAACATTATTATATTCTTTATTACTTAGTTTGTTATTCAACCTGGACTCTATGTCTCCATGTTTGTGTGTCTGAGTGTCTGATGAGAACAACAATCTCTGAACCTGGTCCAGTATTAAACCAGAACCAGGCTGTAATGTAACCCTACAGGACTAATGTTCAGCAGCAGTTAGAGTCACTAAAAGTTCTGTTGTTGCTGCTGACAGACTCAGATTATTATTCTAAGTGTCTGACAACATTATGGGATGGATCCCTACAGAGATAGACCTTTTAGTCAAAGAGTAAGATCCTTTTAGTTTAACATGAAACAGCGCCGAAATCACCATCACCAAACCCACCAGACTCCATGTAAATAATCAGGACTTTTAGCATCGTAAAACACACTTCATTCAAAGTGGACAGAAACAAAATAAAACTGTCAAAAGCCGTCTTGGTTCATCTTTCCACTGTTCTAACAATCACCACTCTGGTTTGGTTGAAATAAACCCTAAATTCACCCATTTACATGTGGAAATATGCTGGCTCTATACACACTAAAAGTTCTGATTATTTACATGGAGTCTGGTGGAAATATGCTGGCACTATACACGCTAAAAGTCCTGATTATTTACATGGAGTCTGGTGGAAATATGCTGGCTCTATACACGCTAAAAGTCATGATTATTTACATGGAGTCTGGTGGAGATATGCTGGCTCTATACACGCTAAAAGTCCTGATTATTTACGAAAGCGTTGAAAAAAAGCACCTAATGCGTTGAAAGTGCCTTCTCAGACACTTAGATACAAATACAAAAGGAAAATAGGGTCCAGGTTGAAAAATAACAAAGTTAACCTTTAAGAATATCCCATAATACCTGTGAATGCCTGTTTGGAGGCGGAGCTCTGCAGGCCGACGGCCTCCGTTACCACAGTGACAGTGTACCGTGTCCCAGGCTGAAGGCCGTGCAGCTCAGTGGAGGCAGCGCTCTTTGGCAGAGTGACGTTCTCCAGCAGAACCTCGTCCCGGTCCATCAGCAGAACCCTGAAGCGCTCGCTCCGGCCCAGACCGGCCCGCCAGGAAACAACGAGGCCATCTGGGGCAGAGGGCGCCACCTGGAGGCCACGGACGCACGCCGGCGCTGCAGGACGGACACAAAAATACACTTTAATATCCCGTCATACACCGTAAGAAAGAAATCCATAGAAAAATGCATAATGTCCTAAATTAGTTTTTTTTGGGGGGGTTCCGTGTTTTTTAAATACGGAAAAACACCTGTGAAAAATCATTACAGAAAATTCCTTCATATTAACACGGTAAGACTTTTCTAACAGTGCAGAAGGCGTCTGGGGGTACGTGCAACCCTAGGGGTTTGAGACACACTGTTGTAGAAAGTACTTCAAAGCAATTCTTAAATGAAAGTAAAAGTATCTTACCAGAAAATGGCTTTGGTAGGAGTTAAAGTCACCTTTTAGAATATTTTAGTCATTTTCTGATACTTCTGATTAAATGTACCCTTTATTGGGGCTTCCTTATAGTAAAGCATAATATTCAGGGTTCCTGCATCTTCTTAAACATCGTACCCAAAGTCTGGCATCAACAAAGAGAAAAACAGAAACAGAATGTTCTTGTCTTTGTGAGGAAGAATCTTTCACTCCAACATATGAGAACATTTTTGCAACAAGATGCTTAGTGTAAGAAAAAGTATTCATTTTATTTAGGAGAAGTAGTGAAGTAAAAGTGAAAGTTTCCAGAAATATAAATAACGAAGTAAAGTATAGATAAGTGAAAATTATATTTGTATTTGTACTTTGTTACACTGGTAGCCAGACCCCTTATCTGGTTAAATTGTAAGCAAAGGTTACAGGTGTGTAACGTTATCTTCAGTTTATTAATTAAGTTTATTAATTATAATAAATAGGTATTTGTAAAGGTTTCTGACCTGTGCGCAGCGACACGTTGCTCCTTTCTCCGTCCGTCCTGGACACCACGGTTACCCGGTACTGAGTCCCGGGGTCCAGCCCGGACACCCGGCAGCTGAACTCGGTCTGGGACTCTCCGTCCGGGTCACAGACCACGGCGGCGAACAGCAGAGCGTCGTCTGTAAACACACTGAAGTTACAGGACACGCCAGCGCTGCTGAACGTCACCACGGCAACACCAGAGACCACGCTGACGGCCGTGACATTAACGGAGCAGCGGGAAGCCTGGAACAGGAAGTGACATAATCAAAATATATAATATTACATGAACATCTCAAGCCTTTGCCTTGACTTGATTGACTGATTTTGCTAAGAGTTGGTGGGGTCGACTTCTTTGGACTTGTGTTTAGTATACTGTTACAAAGTGTTTAATGAGCATAAATATGGTCTCATTTCAACACATGTTCAGGCAGTTGTTTGAATAAATGTTTTTAAATGAGTTGTAAGTGTATTCAGTGTGATCTTTTAGGAAACTGGTGAACTTGCCATTATTATTTGAGATAAGGGATACAAATTAAAAACAGTGGTCTGCTTGATTTCAAATTATAAGTTCAATTGCTGCCTTAAAAATATGAGTTAACATCACTCACAGTGTCAAGTTCAAACAATAAGTGACCATTAATTAAACAACTTCTATAAGTTAATTTCATGAGTTGAAATAGCGTAGAATTGTGTGTTTGTTTGACAAGAGAAAGCAAGTTTACTTGAATAGAAAATGTAATATAGTTAGTTCTCTTAACTCACAGTATCAAGTTCAAACAAAACAAAACTGCAACATCATGAGTTGAAACAGCTTTTCTTAAAGTTAAGTTTACTCACATTTTTAAGGCAGCAATTGAACTTAAGTTTTTAAGTTAACCACCTTAATACTGTTAGAGTGCAGAGAGAGACTCTATTACTAGAAATGTTCAACTTCAGAGAAATAATCTCTTCAAAGAGTAACAACTTCATATTTAAAGGGTTACTTCAATATTTTTCTATATTATATTAGATTTTTGCGAGATTTTGCGTAACTTCCGGCCATAGCTGTATCTGACGCTGAAGGCGCTTTTTTTAACATCTGCCTGTTCCTCCTCCAAACATTTAAAATCACCGATCCTTAAACTCACCTCGTTCACACTCCAAAATAAAAGCATCAAGCATGTTGTGGCGCCTCTGAACATCGCGGCCTCTGATTTAAATCCGTCCGTTCAAGGGACAAAAAGCAAAGCTGGTGCATCCCCAGAGGAGCAGACATGCCGAGGATATAAAGTTAGAAAAACGTCTTTATAAAGTTAGGAAAGCATCTCCAAAAACATCTCTAGGGAATATAAAGGTAGAAAAACGTCTCTTTAAAGGTAGAAAAAGGTCTCTAGGGAATGTAAAGTTAAACATCAAATAATGCAAATGGAGCATGCGCTGCAGTCTGTTGTGTGGTGCCATCCAGACCGGACTGCATCCATCTTCCCCGTCGTGCTCTCAGCTGATCTGAGTCTGGGGTAAAAGAGGAGCTGAATGCTGTTTCAGATCATAGTTCAAATGCAGATTTCTGCCTCTCAGTCACACTGATCCCACAGTTGAGACTCTGAGGACTTTCACTGTGAAGAGAGGCAGGCCGACACCCCGCCCTGCCTTCCTTCCTGCCTGCCTGCACTTTCTCTGACGACCTTTAGCATCAAACTGAGCTCCGTCCATCAGAACCAACTATTGTTCTGCTGGAGTTATCCAATCAGGAAGCAGCCCCAGAGACTCTATTAATAGAAAAAGTCCAACTTTGGAGGAATAATCTCTTCAAAGAGTAACAACTTCATATTTGAAGGATAACTTCAATATGTTTCTACCTGGACCCTATTTTTCCAAATACACAAAGAACAAACAAACAAAAACACAAATAAATAAATATATAAACCGAGGCTATGTTAGCAACAGTAGTTAATTGGCTTACATGTGGTTCAATATTTAGCCATGTACACATTTTAACAGGGATAGGTTGGACCTCCGTGTTTAACTATATATCTTTAAATGTTACAGTACAGTTATGGTTGGAAATGACAACAAGTAAACAGGCAAAATAAACAAGAAAGGCCGTAATATTTGCTCTGTCTTGACCACATACAACTTCATGTTCAACTTGTCATTCATCTGGCATTTTAATAAATATATATTCTGGATCTTAAAGTCAGACATCTCTGGTTCAAGTTCTTACCGGACACCCCCAGCGAGCCAGTTTCATGATAACAAGGGGCACGTTCAATCTCAAAACAGTGTGCACCATTTCCCTACATGGTTGAACGTCATGTTTCCTCAGAACGGTGTGCAATAGCGTGCAAAAAGCTTGAGTTTTCTCTCGTTTGGTGGGTGTGTCAAACGTAACACCCAATCAGTAGCGACGTGTATGTAAACTGGTGGTGTCTGTTTTGGCACGAAGTCACAGGGATTCAGTCTATAACATTAAACATAATAAAATAAAAGCAGCAAACAGATCGAAATATAAAGCAGCAGTAAAACTTACAGGGGTAGTGGTGGCTGATGCTGGTGTCGGGGTCCGAGGAGTAGTTGTAGTCGCAGGAGCTGTGGTCGTTCTGGTTGTTGTCATTGGAGCTGCATGCGTTGTACTTGTTGTTGTGGCTACAGTTGTTGAAGTTATAGGTGTTGTAGCGGGTTGTGTCGTGGTTGTGGGTGTTGGAGTGGGTTCGGTCATGGTTGTGGGTGTTGTAGTGGGTTGTGTCGTGGTTGTGGGTGTTGGAGTGGGTTCGGGCATGGTTGTGGGTGTTGTAGCGGGTTTGGTCGTGGTTGTGGGTGTTGTAGTGGGTTGGGTCGTGGTTGTGGGTGTTATTGTGGGTGTGGGAGTGGATTTGGTCGTGGTTGTGGATGTTGGAGTGGGTTCAGGCATGGTTGTGGGTGTTGTAGTGGGTTTGGTCATGGTTGTGGGTGTTGTAGCGGGTTTGGTCATAGTTGTGGGTGTTGTAGTGGGTTGGGTCATGGTTGAGGGTGGTGTAGTGGGTTGCGTCATGGTTGTGGGTGTTGTAGCGGGTTTGGTCATGGTTGAGGGTGGTGTAGTAGGTTGGGTCATGGTTGTGGGTGTTATAGCGGGTTTGGTCATGGTTGTGGGTGTTGTAGCAGGTTTGGTCATGGTTGTGGGTGTTGGAGTAGGTTGGGTCATGGTTGTGGGTGGTGTAGTGGGTTGGGTCATAGTTGTGGGTGTTGTAGTGGGTTGGGTCATAGTTGTGGGTGCTGTAGTGGGTTGGGGCAAGGTTGTGGGTGTTGTAGTGGGTTGGGTCATGGTTGTGGGTGTTGTAGTGGATTTGGTCATGGTTGTGGGTGTTGTAGTGGGTTTGGTCATGGTTGTGGGTGTTGTAGCGGGTTTGGTCATGGTTGTGGGTGTTGTAGCGGGTTTGGTCATGGTTGTGGGTGTTGTAGCGGGTTTGGTCATGGTTGTGGGTGTTGTAGCGGGTTTGGTCATGGTTGTGGGTGTTGTAGCGGGTTTGGTCATGGTTGTGGGTGTTGTAGCGGGTTTGGTCATGGTTGAGGGTGGTGTAGTAGGTTGGGTCATGGTTGTGGGTGTTGTAGCGGGTTTGGTCATGGTTGTGGGTGTTGTAGCAGGTTTGGTCATGGTTGTGGGTGTTGGAGTGGGTTGGGTCATGGTTGTGGGTGTTGGAGTGGGTTGGGTCATAGTTGTGGGTGGTGTAGTGGGTTTGGTCATAGTTGTGGGTGTTGTAGTGGGTTGGGTCATGGTTGAGGGTGGTGTAGTGGGTTGCGTCATGGTTGTGGGTGTTGTAGCGGGTTTGGTCATGGTTGAGGGTGGTGTAGTAGGTTGGGTCATGGTTGTGGGTGTTGGAGCGGGTTTGGTCATGGTTGTGGGTGTTGTAGCAGGTTTGGTCATGGTTGTGGGTGTTGGAGTGGGTTGGGTCATGGTTGTGGGTGGTGTAGTGGGTTGGGTCATAGTTGTGGGTGTTGTAGTGGGTTGGGTCATAGTTGTGGGTGCTGTAGTGGGTTGGGGCAAGGTTGTGGGTGTTGTAGTGGGTTGGGTCATGGTTGTGGGTGTTGTAGTGGATTTGGTCATGGTTGTGGGTGTTGTAGTGGGTTGGGTCGTGGTTGTGGGTGTTGTAGTGGGTTGGTTCGTGGTTGTGGGTGTTGTAGTGGGTTGGGTTGTGGTTGTGGGTGTTGTAGTGGGTTTGGTCGTGGTTGTGGGTGTTGTAGTGGGTTGGGTCGTGGTTGTGGGTGTTGTAGTGGGTTGGTTCGTGGTTGTGGGTGTTGTAGTGGGTTGGGTTGTGGTTGTGGGTGTTGTAGTGGGTTTGGTCGTGGTTGTGGGTGTGTTTTTCAGATTCGTGGGTGCCAGTATTGAGGGTGAAATATTTCTTGTAGACAATGTCCCGGCTGTTTGAGAAGTTAGTGGAGCTCCATCAGTCTTAGTGCTTTCTGAGACTTTACTTTGAACAGTAGAAACAGTTGACAGCATCGCAGAAACTGTGGCTGAAGTTTGGGAAACGGTTGACAGGGCTGATGGCGGATATTTCTCCATGATGGATGTAGATGTCAGATCTGCTGTTGAAGGAACGTAAGCAGTCGAAGGTGGACGTGCAGTTATCGAGGATGCAGGGGAAAGGTTCTTGTCAGCAGTTAGATGTGTTGTATAACTTGTATTTTGGTTTGACTCTGTGTCAGCAAAAAAAACAACAGTAGCATAAGAGGTGACCAGAAGATCTGTGGCGTTCGTCTCTGATATAAATGTGGAAGAAACCAGAGTCACAGCTGCAGATTCAGAATGGTTTCTGATGGAGGAGGTGGAAATTTCTTGGTGTTGTGATGTTGTCTGGGCGTCCTTCCTGAGCTGAAAAACATCTCCAGCTGTCAAACTCTCCGATATGTGTGTTGAACTCTGCGATACACCATTCGAAGTCTCTGATAAGTGTGTCGAACTCTCTGATACATCTGTCGAAGTCCCCGATACATCTGTTGAAGTCTCCGATATGTCAGTTGGACTCTTCGAACTCTCCGATACGTGTGTCGAACTCTTCGACACGTCTGTCCAACTCTCTGATATGTCTGTTGAAGTCCCCGATACGTCTGTCGAAGCCCCCGATACGTCTGTCGAAGTCTCCGATACGTCTGTCAAAGTCCCCGAAATGTCTGTTGGACTCTTCGAACTCTCCGATACGTGTGTCGAACTTTTCGACACGTCTGTCAAACTCTTCAATACTTCTGTCAAACTCTCCGGACTCTCTGATACAACTGTCGGACTCTTCGAACATTTAGAAACGCGTGTTGATCGCTCCAAACTCTTCAAACTCTCATATGCATCTGTCGAACTCTTCAAACTCTGAGATACATCTGTCAGACTCTTCAATACATCTGTCGGACTTTTCAAACTTTCCCATATGTCTGTCGAACTCTTTGATACGCCTCTCGAACTCACCGATACGTCTGTGGATCGCTTAGTCGTGAATGCAGCCGGACTGGAGGAGACAAAATGGCCGCCGTTTAAAGTCGACAGCTCTGAGACTGAAGTAGAAACCTCAGGATTGGAGTCTGTAGTCAGCGACCTCCTGGTCCAAGGGTTGCTGATGTCGTTCACATGCGTTGAAGCTCCGTCAGCTATGGAACTGGTGAGCTGTCTGGTGGTCCGGTGGGTTTTTACAGAGTCTGATAATCGCTCATTACTGACGCTTAAAGCAGAACTTGTGTTGGTGTAGACGGTTGTTGAGAGTCCCAGGGGTTTATGTGTGGAGGAATCAAAGATGGTGGAGACAGAATCTGAAAGATGAAGAGGAAAGCTTTTGAGTTAAATGGCAACAAAAACACACAAAACTAGAAGACCTACACCAAGGGCCAATGCTGCATTCATGTGCTCCTCAATGGTCCCATTTGCTGAGATCAAGTTATAGACTTCATTTTTTTTAGGACAACCTGTGCTATCAGGATATGTACACTGCAGGGATGCCACATGAATGTATAAACTGTTACATGACTATAAAGACAAAACTAAACTTTAGTGAAATCACACATACCAATAATGTGCAAGACATGTTCCCTAAGTCTTGGCATTCAGGGGAAACAAAATAAATACGGTAACTCACAAAAATATATATCTATTTAGATTTTCAAAGCATCTGGAAGGCCTACGATCACACAGAAGTCCTCCTTGTAAAGACCCAGATCTTATCTTTCATTCTAAATAATCAGAACGAGGCTAGCTTGAAGCAATGCGGAGATATCGGAAATTACTTAATTTGATTTATGGATTCATAATCATAGATTTATTTTACTAAGATACTGTAGTTCCAGGTGAGATTACAAAGCTTCTGAAAATCCTACGATTGCATAGAAGACAATGATGAAACGGCACATTTCTCTGCTTCTAAACAACACTTAGGGTCCTATTTTAACGATCTAAGCGCACGGCGTGAAGCGCCTGGTGCAGGTGTGTTTAGGGTGTGTCCAAAATCAATTTTGCTAGTTTGACGGCAGAAAAAAGGGTTTGTGTGCCATGCGCATGGTTCAAAAGGGTTGTACTTAGTGTCTTCATTAATCAGAGGGGTGTTTTGGGCGTAACATGCAATCAACCAATCAGAGATCATCTCCCATTCCCTTTAAAAGCCAGGAGCGTTTGGACCTTGGAGTATTGCTATTATGATGGAGGATTTGCACCGTAACATTTTTATTTGTAATCTTCTGCATGTGTGTGTGCTGCTGTGCGTCCCTGTGTGTGTAACAAGCATAGTGTACGTGCGCTGTGCATGAGCCTATAGGAGCATTTTACTAATGCTCTGTTAAAATAACAATGAAATGCTGCGTTATTGACTTTAGTCCAGGTTTTTGTTCTTTCTTAGTCTTAAAATCAACTTTACAGTCTCTAAATTAACTTTTTTAGCCTCTAAAGCCACCTTTTTGTCTCTAAATCAAAATGTTCTCATGGGAACTAGAAAAAGTGTTTGGATCGAAATGTTTCAGAGACAGCCGATCCTGTGTGTCACATAGTTTCAGGTTTTTATTATTATAGGTGTGTGGAGAAATGAAAGATATTGGCTGAGACTCGGACAGGAAGTGCAGTGCTGACGTTCTTCCTGAGAGAACAGACAATGTGAGGAGGGAAGTCCTGAACTCACTCATTAACTCACTTCCTGTCCTGGGATGCTGATGGCTAACAGGTAATATCACAGCCTGAATCAGACCAAAAAAGTGCCAGTACTCAGTGGTGGAAAGTAACTAAGTACATGTACTCCAGTAGTGTACTTCAGTCCAAATGTTGAGGTACTTGTACTCAGAGGTGTCAAAAGTATTCACATTCATTACTCAAGTAGAAGTATAGATACTTGGGTTTAAAAAGACTTCTGTAGAAGTTGAACTATCAACTCAAGCTTTTTACTCAAGTAAAAGTGTAAAAGTACTGGTTTCAAAACTACTTAAAGTATAAAAGTAAAAGTAATGTAAGGGGGAAAAAAATGCCATTAAGGACAAAAGCTTAGGCCGCCCCACAGGGGCCTATAGTGCACTACCCCACCTCCACAAAAAAAAACATTTTTCTAAAGGCCATAATGACTATAATGTTATATTAAAATCATACGGGCACAGAAGGGCTGAAAAAGGTGACACATCTCTTGTGGGTTTTTCAGACAATGGCAGCTACAGTCTGGTGTTGGAGTCCTCTCCAGTGAAATACAGACACACTTTACACCGTTTAGCTGTCAGCATTTTAACTGTGTTTACTCCAGCTGCCAGCTAACGGTAGGTTAACGTTAGCTGCTGTGAAGTGTAGTGTTGACTAGCGTTTTCAGTAGTCAACACAAAAACGTCAGTTTTCGGAGCATCAGAGAGAAGCGCAGGCATTTAAGTGGCACCTCGTTGCAACCTCGGCATCCGCATTGCTATTCGGTCCAGTAGATAACGGTCGTTGGCACCGGTGCCGTATTAGCACCGGATCTGTGCAGGTGCGATGGATCGTGTACAAACCAATAGGGTGTCGGAATGGTATATGTTTATACTTCTCATCCAACCACAATCAAATTCACTCTCTCTGGATGGTGTGATTTATCTGGATAGGGTTTTTGTGTGTGTGTGTGTGTGTGTGTGTGTGTGTGTGTGTGTGTGTGTGTGTGTGTGTGTGTGTGTGTGTGTGTGTGTTTTTGAACGATGACAAGCCGGAATGAAAACAAGCTGAACTGAAATAGGAGTAACGAGACTATTTTTAAAATGTAAGGAGTAAAAAGTAGATAATTGAGTGAAAATGGAAGGAGTAGAAGTAAAAAGTCTGCTGTAAAATAAGTACTCCAGTAAAGTATAGATACCCAAGATCAGGGGCGGTTCTACATAGAATTACACCCAGGGCAAGACCCCCTTCAAGCGCCCCCCACCCCTCTTCCCCCAAAAGAAACACAAAATTGCAGAATTTTTGCCAAAAATATATACAATCAGATATATAAAAATTGTAACAACAGCAGAGAGCAACAATAATAAAAAAATATTAAGAATAATATACAAATAAAATATAGAATAAATAGGCCTATTCTAAATAGCACAAATGTGAAAACACACTAAAGAGAATCTAACTGTTACACTATAGCACTAAGAACAGAAAACACAAACTAAAACCTGACCTTTCTGGCCTTCCTTGATGCAAAATCATCAATGATGTCATTGTATGAAATCTGCTCCCCTATTGAATTCTCACGGGCGCACGCCCTTTAAAAAAAAAAAAGCAGTCAAAAAATGTTTGCATTTCAGACGGCCGACATGAACACACACGCCTATCAACTCTATAATAAAGCCGTGAAGTATGCCCAGCAACCATAGACTGTATATATATATATATATACTAATAATATACAGCCTATGCCCAGCAACCCGTTCTACCCAGAGGTGAACTGTCCCCCGCTCCCCCCTCCCCTTCTCACAGCTTCTCTGTGCAGTGTTTGCACGGCACCTTCTCAGCAAGCAGGGGCGCAAATTTGCCAACTCCCCACACGGTGAAATGATAGATAATACAGTAGAAAACCGCTTCAAGGATTTTTTTTTTTTTTTTTAAGTGCTTGTGCCTCCCTCCATGAGTCATAAAAAAAATGCGCCCCGGGTGGCTGCCCGCTTCGCCCGTGCCAAAAACTGCCACTGCCCAAGATTTCTACTTAAGTAAGGTAACAAAGTATTTGTACTTCGTTACTTGACACCTCTGCTTGTACTTTACTTGAGTCTTTTCTTTTCATGCCACTTTCTACTTCTACTCCACTACATTTCAGAGAGAAATATTGTACTTTTTACTCCACTACATTCATCTGTTCCAGCTTTAGTTACTAGTTACTTTACACATTAATATTTCTGCACACAAAACACATGTAAGTGTGTGTGTGTGTGTGTGTGTGTGTGTGTGTGTGTGTGTGTGTGTGTGTGTTTGTGTGTGTGTGTGTGTATGTGTGTGTGTGTGTGTCTGTGTGTCTGTGTGTGTGTGTGTGTGTGTGTGTGTGTGTGTGTGTGTGTGTGTGTGTGTGTGTGTGTGTGTGTGTGTGTGTTTGTGTGTGTGTTTGTGTGTGTGTATGTGTGTGTGTCTGTGTGTGTATGTGTGTGTGTGTGTGTGTATGTGTGGGTGTGTGTGTGTCTGTGCGTGTGTGTGTGTGTGTGTGTGTGTGTGTGTGTGTGTGTGTGTGTGTGTGTGTGTGTGTGTGTGTGTGTGTGTGTGTGTGTGTGTGTGTGTGTTTGGATCCTTTACACTTTCTATAATGTTTTAATACATTACATTTTCCTGATGATACACACTTTTACTGAAGTAACATTTTCACTGCAGGACTTTAACTGTAACAGAGTATTTCTAACAGTCTGGTATTAGTACTTTTACTTAATCTGAATACTTCTTCCAGCGCTGCAAATAATAAATGATCATGTTAGAAACGAAGATAAAGTGTCTTTGCATCACATAAATGATCAACAGATTGGTAAAGAAGAGGATTCCTTTCCTTCTATCTCTCATCTTTAGACACTATGGAACATTTGCAATATATTAACTTGATTCTTCACATATTTAATATCAAATATATGTATTAAACTTCAAGATTCAAGAGTTCTTTATTTGTTATTTTGCCGCTCCACATAAAAACTAAATTGTGTTTTCAACTCATCAACCAGTCAGTAAATAAATCAGAGTAAGACAGAAGACTTTATACTTTTTAATTATGTTTTTTTACTATTTATTATCATATGTTGCATTTAGATAGATTTTTGTGATTACTGTTGTCCCTGCTGCAAACCCAACTGCCCCTCTGGGGACAAATGAAGTTCTACTTGACTTGAAAATCATACGCTCAGAAATAAATAAACTAACTACAGCTGCGTATCGCCAAAGACTTCCAGAATCGATTTGATTCTGATTAGGGTTGGGTATCGTTTGGGTTTTTTCCGATAATTATACTCTTAAAACGGTGCCGGTGTCTAAACGGTGCTTGAACCGAAATTTTAAAAAACAGGGTAATAGGGAATAGGGTATTTTACAATAACTTTGAAAGTGAACGCACCGTCTGTGTTGTTTTTCTGACAATGGCAGCTGCAGACTGCTTAACGTCCCGCTGTTGGAATCCTCTCCAGTGAAATACAGACACCCTTTACACCGTTTAGCTGTCAGCATTTTTACCGTGTCCAGCTGCTAGCTAACGGTAGGCTAACGTTACCTGCTGTCAGGTGTAGTGTTAACTAGCGTGACGCAGCGATGCTTCTGTTGCCTCTAACGTCTGTTTCAGAGCATCAGAGAGCAGCACAAAGGCATTTAAGTGGCACCGAAATGAGGCACTGAAATCTGTGTTGCAATTTGGTCCGGTAGATACCTGTCGTTTTAGCACCGGTGACGTATTAGCACAGGGTTCCGGTACCCAACCCTAATTCTGATTCACAATGTCTCGATTCGATTACATCTCTGATTGGCTATCAGTCAGGTTGTCTGTGTATTGTGTACTGACTGTATTGTTCTTAGTGTTGTATATCATGTCTAGTTTGGATTGGTTAGTATTCGGTTTGATTTAACTGACAGATGAAACATGGACACCAGTAGGTTGTAGCTGGAAAAGAAAGACATAAATGTGTGTGTATGTGTGTAAGTATGTATATATGCATGTACTTGTAAGTATACATGTATACATAAGTATTAAATTGTTTGTATACAAGTACAAAAATAGAAAGAGGGGGTAGGACCAGAAAAGTTTTTCAAACTTCCTCCTACTCCTTTTTAAACATAGGAATCCTTATTTGGATCATTTACAATAATGTTGAAAGATGTTTGCTGAGTGTTTTGTGTTGGTTTTCTTGCCTGTACTGAAATGTAAGCTACATGTTTTTATTCATCTTTGATTTGGATTTTTTAAACATGTTCAAAATAAACTTAATAAAAAAGAAAGGTTAGGGAAACGTCAGATCTAATCCCAGTTTATCTGGATATGAACGAGATTCTCAGATGCTGTAAACTGTAACCTGCTGCATTATTAAACATATTACATTAAAAATGTTGAGAAGAACTGGCCCCAAAGCAGCTCCACAGAGACAAAAATATCCAACTTTTTTTTCAAAATATTCTGACTGTTTTCTGAAAATATTCTGACTTTTTTTGCCAAAAAATATTCTGACTCTTTTCGCCAAAAAATATTAAACTTTTTTTTCAAAATATTTTACTATTTCCCAGAAAATATGAAACTGTCTTTAACTAAAATTATTCCGATTTTTTTTTCAAAACATTCTTGCTTTTTCCCCTAAAAATATTCAACTTTTTCTTTTATAATATCCAACTTTTTGTGTCCTAAAAATATTAGCCTTTGTTTAAGATTCCACTCAGTTTAACAGGATATAAAAGAGATCCTCAGATAACTAACGCTGTAAACCCTCAGATATCTTATAATGCACCAGGTTCATGTTTACATTAAGAACTCAACCCAAACAACTTAGTTTAAGGACTTTTTACTCCATTCATGGTGAAAAGACAGATATTAAAAGATCCATTTCTGGGGTGCCTGGATAGCTCACCTGGTAGAGCATGTGCCCCATGTACAAAGACTTAGTCCTTCTCACAGCGGCCGCAGGTTTGACTTTCCTATCATTCCCCCTCTCTCTCCCCCCATTCACATCCTATATAATAAAGGCCTAAAATGCCCAAAAGATAATCTTTAAAAAAAAGATAAATTTCTGGGTTTTATTCATCAATGTCAGATCACTCAAACAAAGAACAGTTTTAACGGGAGGAGCCGTTATTTTAACCCAGGTCTAAGGGTTAGCGTTCCTCTAGTTTTAAGTAATATTTTAAGTAATATTTTAGAGGAACAGTCTCTTGTGTGTAACTTGATTTGTTCATCTTCTCTAATTCTTTTCCTGATCCTGATCCAGACTGATTCTGATTGAGATTTGTTGCTTTTTTGAGACTATTTGTCACATTTTTGTGGCTCTTTTGTTGCTTTTTTGACACTTTTATAATAATAATATTTTTTTATTTACATAGCGCTTCACATGGTACTCAAAGACACTGTACAGTAAAACCAGCACATTAAAAACAGATAGGCAATAAAACAAACACAAAACTAGAATACTAAAAGCTACTGAAACAATAAAACCAGAAACTAACAGCAGATAATATGTGAGACTATGAAGACGAGAGTTTTCATGAGTCATTTGAGTCTTATTATCTTAAATTCAGATTCTGATTGAGTTTTATTCTTTATCTTTTCTGATTCTGATTCTGGTTTGTTTCCCGCCCCTGACTTTGATCCTACTTCTTTCCTGACCCTGGTTCTGGTCCAGACAAACAGTTGTACCTCTGCAGTACTTACAGACGGAGCTGGATGTGATCTGGATGATGAGTAGCAGCAGACCCATGGCGTCCATGTTGCTCTGTGGCATCTCGGCGCTGTGTCTTCCAGCTGCAGACCAACCCAACAGAAAGAGAACAGAAACTGGAGAGAAATGGGAGAGAATCTGACGGACTGAAGGACTGAAGGACTGAGGAAGGGAAGTGCGTTTCTGTGGGCAGGAAAGAGTCAGCGAGCTGCGCTTCCTTCTATTCAATTGTTGTGGAGGTTTTTCACGGTGAAGGAGTCGTCGGAAATACCAGAGTCCATCTCTCCGTTCTAATAAACCTGCAGGAGAAAACATCCAGAAACAGAAACAGGAACCCTTTACCCCCCTAATCTTAAACCTTGTTTATTTTGATTTAAAATGAATTGTCATTCTGTGACACCGGGAAATTTCTTTTAATTTGTCCGGGGGAGAGATCGGGGGTAGATGGGGAGAACGTTTTTAAGTAATATAACTCCGACTGACCGTCCTGTCCAGTGGCTCCTTTAATCTCTTTTTAAACACTTTTATTCATTCATGCAAATTAATCTTCTCTGAAAATGTTTCAGTGTACCATGCTGCGTTACGATTTGTCTCAGATTTGGGTTTCTGCACACATCATTGCAGTTTATCTGAGAAAGTTGGTTTGTCTTCTTTATACAACCACAGAATGGAGCGCTGGTATATTTTTCTTTTTAAGGCCGTATTGCATTATTTCTGTTCACTACTGACGTCTAAAACTAAAACTATTGGTAGCTGCAACCTTCGGTCACCTTACTGTGTTTGGTGAAAGTGCTTTTAAAGTTTAATTAACATGGATGATTTTAAAAACAGGACTAATAACTGACTGAGCACTGACTGAACATGTCCTGTTACTAAATTCTGACCATTGGTTGTTGGATGTAATTTCTTGTTTTAAGTCTGTCGTTTGTTTTTATGTTGAAACTTTTCATGCTGCTGTCTCGGCCAGGACACCCTTATAAAAAAGACTCTGAATCTAAATGGGAATATAAAAAAATAAATAATCTACTAATAATCTTCCTTTTAATTGCCTTGTAAGGAGGTTTTAAGAGCCTTTCTACACTAATAGTCCCCTTGTGGCCGTCAGCAGGGGCGAAGTCACGGAGAAAGACTGGGGTGGTCTAAGTGGTTTAATTCCTTCAGCTAAACACAAACAATGCTCATCTGAAATGATGGCTGCCACAGAGATGACAGTTCTTGTTGTTTTTTAATAGTGCTTTATTATTGTCTTTCACTCTCACACACTGAAATCAAAAGTATTGTAATATTAAAACCTTACACTCAAGGAGCAAAACATTGGCCCAGATGTGCACCACTATCAGCACAATGTCAGCCTCACACTTTTTACAAAACAATACACACAGTGATTTACAGAACACTAAACACATTTGTATACATTAGACTAGGATATCATGATGTCACTTCCTTGCACTTCCAGAGCACTGACTGTCACATGACCACAGCTATGAGCCGATCTGTAAAACACAGCCATCAGGTACGCAAACACATGATTGCTTAATTGTAGACACACCAATCAGGTTTAAGCACTATAAAAATGCAGCAGGTAAGTTCACCTGCCTTCAACCAAAATGAAAGCAATCAGAAGAAGAGAGAGGATGAAAGGGGGAATCCACAGAGGAAGAGAAGGAGGTAGAGGAAGAGGTACCCCTCATTCAGGCCATGGAGGCTGTGCAAGGATGGATTCGACATTAACAACGGTTCTTCCCACGTTGTCTTGCCAATGAGGATATATCACCTGTGATGTTGATGAAATTCTCTGGCCAGATCCAGCTAGGCGAAGAAATAATGTCTAGTATTTTCTGTACTATTTCAGGTCTTTTTTTTCTGTGATTGTAGCCTGTACTGGATCCAGTATTTGATATTTGTCTGTTTGCTGAGTGAACAGTGTTATGCACACTAAAACTGGGACATGTTGTTGTTGGGATTCTCCATGTTGACATGTTGACTGATTTGGGTATATGGAGAGAAATACATTATATTTCCCTCAGTCTGCGGCATTGGTCTTGTGTAGTGTTTGGTGAACTTATTGTATATTTGCACTTTCTCTGCGTACTTCATTTACAGTACTCTAATCACTGAGAAGTATAATTGCTAAACGTGTTTTAGGTTAGCAACAGCAGTGTGTAACTGGTTACAACTGAACTAAGTCATATGAAATGTGTGTGTGTTTTATATGGTTACAAAATATTATGTTTTTTATAAATTAGTTAATTGGGTGTGCGGTTGTGCTAATTGTGTGTAGTGTTTTGAAAAAACGGTCCCTGCTTTCAAAATAGTGTTTAAGCAATAGAAAAAAACTGTAATTGTCTCTTTTGTATTGCTTTTATTTAATGTTTTAATTTAAGGATCTTGCAACCTGTTTCCTCCGACATTTGTAACACTCGAACTGACTTCATGGACTGGAAAGCTGTGAATGAATCACCCGTTGGGATTAGGAAAAGTGTCTAAACTGAACTGAACTAACCCAGGAGTGATAACCTTTGACCCCTCTTTAGACTAGGAAGCCCTTTCTGGGGTCATGCGGTGTATGAAACACAGGATGTTGCATTACAACTGAACTGTTTTATCCCCAACTCAAAGATATTCAGTTTCCTGTCTCAGAGGAGAGAAGAAACTTCAACATATTCACATTTAACAAGCTGACATCACACTAGTTTACCTGATTTATCATCAATGACTCAGACTGATTAATGGATTATCAGAATAGTTGATAACTGATCAATTAATCTTTGATTCTTTAACTACAGACCAGTTTCTATCTTCACCTTATTTTCTAAAATACTTTCTAAATGAGTTTACAGGAGGATATAAAACGTGTAAGCACTGTTACATGAGCAGCAGTATGGAGTTCACATGATCAAAACCTACTTCATTTTTAAATGGGAAAATTATCTTGATTTGTTTCGTCTTTTAACTTTGGATACTTTAATTACATTTAGCTGATAATACTATATCACAATAGTGTGTGTGTGTGTGTGTGTGTGTGTGTGTGTGTGTGTGTGTGTGCGTGTGTGCGTGCTTGTGTGTGTGTGTATGTGTGTTTGTGTGTATGCATGTTGAAAAGTGTTAAAGTGTTGAAGGAAGTTCCACCCTCAGCAGGAAGTCATGCTGTTTAACCTCGACAAGCCCAGACAACACACACACACACACACACACACACACACACACACACACACACACACACACACACACACACACACGTTACAAAATCTTGGAGGTGCAGGCTCGGCGCTCTGACACGCTCTTCTTGTCCCTTTTTTCAATACATTTTTGAGGCTTCATCAAAGTTTTTTTAAATTATTTTACATATATTATATTTAGTTTCTTGAAGTAACAACCAGGCTGACAGCAGAGACGACTAATGAACACGCTGATTAAAGTTTGTTACCTGTGAATATTGGCACTTTTTGTAGATTTTTTCTCATTTTTTGTTGCTTTGGTTGTTTTGATGTCAACTAACTAACACGCTGATGACAGTTTGTTACCTCGAACATCCATCTGTCCTCACAGGGGTCAGAGGTCAGGGTCTGGGCGTGTTCAAGGTCCTCACGCTCTGATTGGCTGAGGAAACGTGTCTCGGTGCAGAGGAAGAGGAGGCTTCCTGACAGCAAGTCAGCAACCCGAGGGTCAGAAACAAACACGCAGAAGCAACTTATAGCAGTTTTTAGTTTCCATGCACCGCAGATCTGGAATAAACTCCTGCCCCTCTAACATAGGTAGAAACTGTCTGTTTCTGTTTCCATAAGTCCTATAACATAGGTAGAAACTGTCTATGTTTCTGTTTCTATAAGTCCTATAACATAGGTAGAAACTGTCTATGTTTCTGTTTCTATAAGTCCTATAACATAGGTAGAAACTGTCTATGTTTCTGTTTCTATAAGTCCTATAACATAGGTAGAAACTGTCTGTTTCTGTTTCTATAAGTCCTATAACATAGGTAGAAACTATGTTTCTGTTTCTATAAGTCCTATAACATAGGTAGAAACTGTCTATGTTTCTGTTTCTATAAGTCCTATAACATAGGTAGAAACTGTCCTTTTTATGTTTCTATAAGTCTCAAGAATCCTCTCTGCCAGCTGCAGGTTGACATTTCTTTTATTTTGAAGAACAACAAACTGACGACACAAACTGAAGCAACATGTCTGCTCATGTTTCTAATGACACTGAAAAACGACAAAAATGTTGCAAATGCTAAGTGTTATCACTTATATTGAGAGACCCCTAGAGGCTTTATAATATCTATAATAATATAGTCACAATATCTCTTTTATTTTGAAAGGTACAGAGGAACAAAACCCAACTGAAGCAACATGACCAACATCTGCTCACATTTCTCTGTCCCGATTCTTACATTCACTTTGATAAAGTTAAACATTTATAACAAACATTTATTACAAACATTTATAACATCATTAATACCTAAAGTCTAAATCAGACCAAAGGCAGCTTTCAGAACACTGCAGACTAACCCTTGTGTTGTCTTCAGGTCAAATTTGACCCGTTTTTAAAAGTTCTATATCAGAAATCTGGGTTTCTTTTTAACTACCTAATTATATTTACCCAAAAATAACATCAAGGATTCCATACAATGCGGTTCCCAAGTACAACAAAAGATCGGATCTCTACTTTCATTGAATTTTGTGTTTTATTCAATTTAGCATTTCAAAAAAAATGTAAATGTTTCAAAACAGTATCCCGACTGTTGACATATACCCTTCTGTGATTAACCTTCCTTTAATATTAGTCTAAATAATTCATAATTTCATCTTTTTTAACTCAAAGATTAGGTATTATTTTCTAAATGAGTTTTTTTGACCATGCATTTAAAAAATGTGTAAAACTAGTTAGTTATGCGTGTGTGTGTGTGTGTGTGCGTGTGTGCGCGTCTATGCGTGTGTGTGTGTGTGTGTGTGTGTGTGTGTGCGTGTGTGTGCGTCTATGCGTGTGTGTGTGTGTGTGTGTGTGTCTGTGTGTGTGTGTGTGTGTGTGTGTGTGTGTGTGTGTGTGTGTGTGTGAATGGGTGGGCTGTGTTGTGTGCTGTGCATACCGCTGCACCCCTTGATCATATGGTGCATGCGTGTGTGTGTACCTGTGATATGAAATGTAATATACTGCTATTTGTTACTTGTTTTTTACTTATTGAGCGATGTTTGATTTTTAAAATGTTGTATTTGTGCTTCCTGTGGGACTGCAGATGTAAATTAGTCTGAGACTAACTCTGGTGCATTGCATCAAATGGTTACATTTATGTTTTAATTGCACATTGTCCCTTACAAATAAAATTTAAATTTAAATTATGAGTTGCTGTTGGTGGTGTTTATACATGGTAGTGAAAAGAAGCGTTAAATGTAAAAAAAAAAAGCGCCAAAAGTGTTGAAAAAAAGACAAAAACGTGTTGATTTCAGTTTTGAAACGGGCGGACGACAAATCCGTGGTCGAATGGAAGACAACATATGGGCTGAACATTAATCTTTAGTCTGTACTGGACTCTAAAGAGGATTTACAACAGCAGCTGTTCACAACCTGGCAACCCAAAAGGAAATACGTATAAAGCTCCGGTGGATGATGTAATTAAGCATTAATAAAGCTTTTACTAACGGCTTAGAAGCCTTGCAATAAAACATCAAAATGTAATAAATGTTATAACTTCGTTATGTAATAATCTGCCGCATTTTGTATTAAAAACCCCAAACGCAATATGTAATCAATTCCTCTGCATTATGTAATAGACAAGATATTAAAATAGTTTGTGGTAAAATAGCCTTTATTTATTTAAATGTTTAAATGTTCTCTTCAAATGCCTTTCCAAAACAACAATTCCTTTGGTTGGTTACTACACTACTACACTATTATTACATGTACGTGAAAAAAAGAATTGTAACCCTTCGCATTTTGTAATTTATTACACATTGCGTTCAGGGATTTTTATTACAAACTGCAGCAGATTATAACATAAAGCAGGTGTTGTTACACATAGTGAAGTTAACATGTATTTCATGTTGATGTTTTGTTACACAATGCATTGTTACAAGCCTTAATAACAGCGGGCTCAGACAGCGAGAACTTCATGTTCCTGTGTTTGTGTCACAGGTGTGAGGCTGTGAACCAATTAGAGCGCGGCGTGTCAGATGCCCATGTAGGTGTTCATCTTGCCCAGCGCATCGCAGACGGTGGTCAGGTCGCTGCGGAGATCCTGCACCACGTTCTCAATGCTGCCGGTGTCTTTCAGCAGGTCGATGCGCTGCGTGTACGGGTTGTAGTACACCGAGAACGGACGCTTTATCGTCTTGGCAAACTCCCTGAGAGACCGACATAGAGACAGAGAGACAAAGAGAGACAGACACAGAGAGACAGACACAAAGAGACAAAGTGACAGAGAGACAGAGACCCAGAGAGACAGAGAGAGACAGACACAGAGAGACAAAGTGATAGAGAGACAGAGAGAGAGACAGAGACACAGAGTGACACAGAGAGACACAGAGTGACACAGAGAGACACAGAGACACAGAGAGACACAGAGAGACAGAGAGAGACAGACACAGAGAGACAAAGTGACAGAGAGAGAGAGACAGAGACACAGAGAGACACAAAGAGACAGAGAGACAGAGAGACACAGAGACACAGAGAGACACAGAGACACAGAGAGACACAAAGAGACAGAGAGACAGAGAGACACAGAGAGACAGAGAGAGACAGACACAGAGAGACACAGAGAAACAGAGAGAGACAGACACAGAGAGATACAGAGAGACAGAGACAGAGAGACACAGAGAGACACAAAGAGACAGAGAGACAGAGACACAGAGACACAGAGAGACAGAGTAGTTATAATCTGCTGACATCAGCAGAGACAGATTTGATAAAGACATGTTGTCTCCAATAAACATGTTTAACGTTGATAAGAAGCTGAATGTCAACCTGTAAGTAGTCTGTCAGTGTTTACCTCATCTTCTCCTTGGCCTCCTCGAAGCTCTCGGAGACAAAGTAAACGTCCTGGAAGGTGGTGATCAGACACTCCTGGTTACAGGTCGTCTTAGGGTCAAACAGCTGCACGCACGCTGCCTCCGACAGGGCATGCTGGGAAACACAGGCAGCTGTTAGTATACAGGGCATGCTGGGAAACACAGGCAGCTGTTAGTATACAGGGCATGCTGGGAAACACAGGCAGCTGTGTCTGTGTGCAAGGCATGCTGGGAAACACAGGCAGCGTTTAGTCTGCAGGGCATGCTGGGAAACACAGGCAGCTGTTAGTCTGTGTGCAAGACATGCTGGGAAATACTTGTTGTGTTAAGACAGTTCAGTGTGTGTGTGTGTGTGTGTGTGTGTGTGTGTGTGTGTGTGTGTGTATTATCATAAAAATAGTCAGGCCACAAAGATACTTAATAACACCCTCGTGGAGAGGTCCTCACTTCGCTGGTAAACTAAAGTTCTTTCCTTTCGTTATTTAAAAAAAACTGAAGTGGAAAAAGAAACAAGGGAGCCATCTAGTGTTGAAATGTAGCATTCCTCTGTCTAGAAGAAAGGGCGGTCCTCACATCTACTGCACATTTACTCGGTCCTCACCTTGCTGCCCATACAGGAAACGTGTGTCTGTGTGTGTGTGTGTGTGTGTGTGTGTGTGTGTGTGTGTGTGTGTGTGTGTGTGTGTGTTACCCTCAGCTCTCCGATAGACGATAGTAAACCGGCTCCGTACGCTCTCAGTTGACCGTCCTGTTTGCAGAGTCCGAACTCGATGGTAAAGAAATAACACTGAACCAAAAAGACACGGGAGTCGGATTATTAAAAAATAATACAGTAAAGTACCCTGCTGTAATATATATATATATATATATATATATATATATATATATATATATATATATATATATATATATATCATATTGTTAAAGATGCAAAGACGTTTGGGGGAAATTAATTTGCCTTTTTTTCTTAAACAAGAAACTTTCAGACAACATTGAGAATTGTTGTGAAAAATAAAATCAAAAATTGTTAGAAAACACTGATCTAAAACCAGCAGAGTGCCTGACTTAAAGACAAAATGATTATTCTTTTTATTCATCGTTACAGTGTTTAATCTTTAATCTGTTAATCCATCTTTATTTATATATTCCAACTATCTTTCAGGAAAATAGTTTTTTCTGTCTTTTTTGGGACAAAAAACATAATATGTGGGTACATGGTCTAACTTAGTTATTTTAGGGGTCCTTCACATGGAAAAGTTTGGGAAGCTCTGCTCTGTCACACTCACAGCTGTAATATGATATTATTATTATTATCATTATTATTATTATTATTATTATTATTATTATTATTATTATTATTATTATTATTATTAAGAGAAAGTGATGACTGACTGTGGCCAGTTTCTGCACGTCGTCGTCCGACGCTCCGAGAGACGCCAGGCCGATCTCCTGAGAGAACTGAGCGAACTTGGGATCGGCCAGCAGAGGAACGTGACCCAGCAACTCATGGCACGTGTCCCTGCAGAGACACACACAGAATAAAGTTATAAAGCTAGGTTTAATAAAGTTAGTTTTTAAAGATATTTCTAATACATCAACATCTGGCTCAGACACACACAGAGTCAATACAGTTAGGTTTCTTTATTTCACTGCATTATAAAGCTAATGTGTTGACTGTTGTATGTGTGTGTGTGTGTGTGTGTGTGTGTGTGTGTGTGTGTGTGTGTGCGTGTGTGTATGTGTGTGTGTGTGTGTGTGTGTGTGTGTGTGCGCGTACTCACGGCTCCGGTGTGTACAGTGGGTCGGTGCCGTGGCGGACATACTGAGTGCAGTTGAAGACTCTGTAAGCCAAACCGGCCAGGAAGTCTCTGGGAGAGAGGTAACCTGCGACCGGTCGCACCGTGAAGCCAGACCGCTCTGAAACACACAGCGAGAATCATCGTAAACATTTATATTTATATAATCCAGACCGCTCTGAAACACACAGCGAGAATCATAGGTAGGGGTGCGCGGGCAGGTAGGGGAGTAGCTTAGGGGTAGCGGAGCGGAAAGCAGGCGCAATCCCGTGAAACTGTCACACGTACTCGTCACACGCCCGCCCGCTGCAAGAATTGTGTTGAACGTTTCCCTACGCGAGCAACACGCAGTGCAAATCAATGAACAAGAGACAGATTCTTCTGTTTGTGAGTTCCACTAAAATATAAAACTGTTTTCCCAACAGTTATCAGGACAGAGACAGCGGGGCTTCTGCTGGACTGGATGTAACGGGTAACTACCGTAAGTACGACTATACTAAACTAGAAAATGCATTTCCTGCAGAAAATGCTTGTGAATGCTGAACAGCTGAATTTCTAAAGCTAAACTAAATTGCTGGCTTTAATGCGTAAGAAGGTAAAGCAGTGAGAATAGTTGCAAAAGTGGGACTGGTTTAAATTACTATAACTTTCAATGAAATGTTAAATAACACCAAAAATTCATGAAACAAAAGTGGAATATTTCTGAAACGCTGTCACTAGGTTTTGACTTATAAATTGTATATGACAAGTAAATATTGTGTGCATGAGAGCAAGTTATAGAGGTACAGCTACACACCGGGCCGATAATCGGCCGGACAGTCTGGCGAGGTCGGTGACTGGAGTCTGTTCGGTGTGTTCCGTGCCGTCGTCCGTTGGAGGAGCTTCGGCCTTCGGCCTTCATTTTGGCTGATTTGACGTGCTCAGTCGGAGACAGGGCAGTCGGGACTCACCCGGAAACGGCGAGCAGGATGGCCATGACTAAGCCTCTCAAAATCTGATGAAAATCTTTTAAACTGACCTTTGTTGATCTGAAATGAAGACAGATTCAGCAACTGCACGGCCTATTTCTCTCTTAAAATGTTTTCAGAAACACGTTTCGGTGAACGAATGCGTACGCAATGGGACACACGGACTCAACAGGTCTTTCAAGTTCGTCTTCCTCCATTTAAAATCAAGTGCGTATTCAGTACGGTCCAGGAACGCTTCACTCTCTTCACTCACCAACAGAACCAACCAACCCTGTTACGTAGACTGTGACATCACACCAAAATGGCGACTTGCTAGGTAGATAGCTAGCTAGAAATTACGAAAATAATTTTGTCATATCTGTGGTTTTAACAACTTTTTAAAATAAAATTTTAGGCAAGGTAATTTTTTTTATATATGTAGCTACTACCAGTGCAAAAACATGGACGTTTCATTTCCCCTTTAAAGTTGAATCTATCAGCTAGTGTTGCTCTGATTGTTTGGAGCTCTATCCTATTGCGTGCAGAGATACTCAGGCTGGGCTCAGATTGAGCCCAGCCAATGGGAAGTTCCCAGACCCAACATCTGGATGTGGGTCAGACCCAGACCCAACATCTGGATGTAGGGCTGGCTTGTCAGGCTAGCAGTGGACAGAATCCCCATGGTTACCATGAAATGAGCACCTTGCGTTTACTATCAGAGCAGCGTCTGCCTATTGTTCACATGAGAGCCCGCGGAACCAAGCCAGTACGCAGGCCAAGTGTCGCTGACTGTCTGAAAATACCTTAAAAGTGAAACTGCATTCCCGATGGACTGAGACATGATTGTGTGACAGACCTTTGAGAAACAGGGAGACGTCCTCCAGCTGTGGGATGTTGTCGTCACGGTAACCGCAGTGTTTGCTGAGCAGCGGCAGGTTCTTCAGGTACTCTCTGCAGGCGTGAGTCGGGTACAGCTGGGTCAGCTCCCTGAACACCACGCCCCACGTACGGACCTCCTCCTCCGTGTACTCTATACGGGGGATGGGCTGCCCACTGCACACAGGGCACAGAACCAGAGACAGAACCACAACACGTTAGAACCAGAACAGAACCAGAACCACAACATGTTCAGAACCAGAACCAGAACAGAACCAGAACCAGAACCAGAACCATAGACACAACACGTTAGAACCAGAACCAGAGACAGAACCAGAACCAGAACCAGAACCAGAACCAGAGACAGAACCACAACACGTTCAGAACCAGAACCAGAGACACAGACAGAACCAGAACCAGAGACACAGACAGAACCAGAACCAGAGACAGAACACATTAGAACCAGAACCAGAGACAGATCACGTCAAACCATCACGTCAGAACACGTTTCAGTCACTTGTTTGGACCTTTTTTTTTGTCTTCTTTGGCGCTTTGATGCTATTTTTAAATGTTATTTTTAAGCGGGTTTGACGCCCCTTTTACAATATCTTTCGGCCGTTTTTTCAACGTGTCACAAACTGGCTCAACACGACACTGTCAATTACTGATAACTACAAATATATTCTGATTGGTTTAAAGAAATGCCAATAAACCAGAGCACGTTTCCTCCCATCCCAGAATGCTGTGTGGACTAGTCAGACCCTCCTACGCAGCGCTGTGGAGGAGGGTCTGGACATGAGAGACTATATACATTATATGCTAACATGCTAAAATATGCTAATGTTACCACACTGCACATTGCTGTACATACTGTACATATCTGTCTATATGGTTCATTCAGAATATCCATATTTATTCTGTTTTTTTATTATATATTCTGCTACAACACTGCATATATCTATATTATTATAACTACTATACTGTCACTCCTGCTCCACTGCACATATCTGTACATGTTGCTCATACATTGTTCATATTATATAGTCATATTTATTCTGCTCTTAAAAGGTAACTGCTAATACACTGCACACATTTATATTTAATTTATATCACTCTAAACCACCTTCTGTTAACCAACTGTTAACTACTGTCTACACTCCACTGTATGTCTTGTCCTGTCTATACTTGTATCTCACACTTTGCACTTTTCACCTTTCTGCACTTCTGGTTGGATGCAAACTGCATTTCGTTGTCTTTGTACTCTGCACAATGACAATAAAGTTGAATCTAATCTAATCTAATATAATATAATATAGTGTTTACGATAGCGTTGTAGATGAGGAAGATGCTGATGAAGACGTATTACATTTTTAAGTCCAACATTGAGTGTTTCATAATATATGAAGATATAAGAACATCTTTAAAACTGAGAAACATATAATATACTTACAATTTATAATTCATGGCCACTTCCACAAAGTATTTCCTCCTCTGACGGTAAACTTCATCTTTAAAGCCCTGACAGGAAGAACAGGTCAAAGGTCAGGGGTCAGGGGTCAAAGGTCAGAGGTTGAGAAACATTCACATATTATATTTACATATTAAACGTATATGTATGTATGTATATATGTATATAAGTATGTGTGTATATGTGTTATATGTATATATGTATATATGTGTATATGTGTATATGTGTTATATGTATATATGTGTATATGTGTATATGTGTATATGTATATATGTGTATATGTATATATGTGTATATGTGTATATGTGTATATGTATATATGTATATATGTGTATATGTGTATATGTGTTATATGTGTATATGTGTATATGTGTATATGTATATATGTGTATATGTATATATGTGTATATGTGTATATGTGTATATGTATATATGTATATATGTGTATATGTGTATATGTGTATATGTAAATATGTGTATATGTGTATATGTGTATATGTATATATGTGTATATGTGTGTATGTGTATATGTATATATGTGTATATGTGTATATGTATATATGTGTATATGTGTGTATGTGTATATGTATATATGTGTATATGTGTATATGTATATATGTGTATATGTGTATATGTGTGTGTGAGGATAAGTGAGGCGTACCGGATGGTCGGCGTCCAGCTCTGATCCATACATCAACACTCGGTGAGAACACTGATCCAACTCAGAGATCTTCATCGGGAACCAGGGAACATCGTCTGCCTCTGATTCAGGTAGACACAGCAACATATATTATATACATATACATATACATATATATATATATACACATATACATATATACAACAAACATCGTCTTCCTCTGATATAACCACAACACATACACACCTTTTTTTCCTGTATATTTTATTTTCCAATTTTTATGACTTTGACTTTTTACTCAAAATATTATGATTTCTGGTATCTGTGATGTAAGAGACACTGTCTGTGGTATCTGTGATGTAAAAGACTTTGTGTGTGGTATCTGTGATGTAAAAGACTTTGTGTGTGGTATCTGTGATGTAAGAGACTCTGTCTTTGGTATCTGTGATGTAAGAGACACTGTCTGTGGTATCTGTGATGTAAAAGACTCTGTGTGTGGTATCTGTGATGTAAGAGACTCTGTCTGTGGTATCTGTGATGTAAAAGACTCTGTGTGTGGTATCTGTGATGTAAGAGACTGTGTGTGGTATCTGTGATGTAAGCGATGACATCACAGACCTTCATCGGCGGCGGCCCAGGCGTTGGGCGGCGTGTTGACAGAGATGATGTTGACGGCGTCCCTGAGCAGCGTCAGCAGCTCACTAAACTCTCTCTGGCTGCAGCTGCAGACGGCCAAGATCTCCACCTCGCTCAGGACGCGCCGGGACGCACGGGACTCGATGTGAGATAGGTTGACTCGCTGCTCCTATGGGGGGGGGGGGTAAACACATAATAATATGGTTGACTCGGTAAATAGGGCTAAGTCATTCCTATAATTAAAGGAGCACTATGAGTTGAAACCTGCATGGTTTCAGCGTGATTTCATTTTAGTCTCAAATGGTAGTCGTCTCTCCTTGATCCGCTAGCTGCCTGGTCCCTGAACACACCGTGAAAAAGCCCGGTCTCAGGAGACACCACAGGGCTCATACACGCCAAACAAACACTAGAGGCACAGGCTGTGCACCAAAATACAACAAGCCACGGTCCAGCCAATCACAGACAAGATGGTTGGGGGAGTGGGTGGGGCTTATGCTGCGTTCCAGACACAATTTTTAGCCCGTAAGTTACGACATCAAGTCACAACTCACGACTTGGTAGCATTCCAGGGTTCAGGTTAGGCTACTAGTGGCTACACTGACGTTGCTCTTCTTGCTCTCAGCTAGCGGCTACCTAACGTTGACGTTAGCTAGCACTAGCTGATACTAGCGATTTCTAATCGGCGACATATTTTGGGCTTTATTTAATAAACATAACCTGTTGCAGTACACAATCGTATGTGTATTGTTTTGATTACAATGCGGAATTACTTTACGTTGCCTATTTATGTCTATTTCTATTTCACCGGCGTCTGTACAGCATCAACAGGGGGTCGCCATTGTTGTTTATGTGTGTAACTGGGAGTACAACGATATGGTGCGAGTTCACGCTGAGTAAGTTACGGGTTTGACGGCCGTTCCAGGGCACTTCACGGGGAGGAGGATGTGAAAACACGAGTTATGGGTTGCCTGGAACGCAGCATTAGTGACTGTTAGTCAGTTAGTCATGACAGTTATAGAAACATGGGGGGAGGAGCGAGCTTGCTGTTTAGTTTGGTATTTACTTGGAACAAAGACAGAAGTGACGTCATGCAGGACCTTTAAAGGAGAAAGACGTAACAGGGACGTTTTACCTGGAAGATTCTCAGAGCTTTGACCAGACAGCCCACTTCGTTCTTCAGAGAAAACACTACCGCTGTTTTCCCAGAATCCTCGGCGCTCTCTGTGCCCGGCGTCTCGCTGATGGGACAGAAGGACGGACGCCTCGACTGGACGGTCCCCAAAGTAACCACACAAACACACAGAGAGAAAACAGACTGAATCCTGGGAGAAACAGCTGTTTCACATACACACACACACACACACACACAAAGACACACACACACACAGACACACACACACACACACAGACACACACAAACAGGCACACACACACACGCACACACACACACACACACACACACACACAGATACACACAAACAGGCACACACACACGCACACACACACACAGACACACACAAACAGGCACACACACACACGCACACACACACAAAGACACACACACACACACACAAAGACACACACACACACGCACACACACACACACACAAAGACACACACACACACACAAAGACACACACACGCACACACACACACACACACACACACAAAGACACTCACAGAGACACACACATAAAGACACTCACAGACACACACACATAAAGACACACACACACACACAAAGACACTCACAGACACACACACAGACACACACACACAAAGACACTCGCAGACACACACACAGACACACACACACGCACACACAAAGATACACAGACACACACGCACACACAAAGACACGCACATAGAAACACACACACGCACAAGCACACACACACACAGAGACACACACACACGGACGCATAAAGACACTCACAGACACATGCACACACACACACACACACACAAAGACACTCACAGCCACACACACAAACACACACACACACATAAAGGCACACACACACACACACACAAAGACACTCACAGACACACACACAGACACACACACACACACACACACACACACACACATACACACACACACAGACACACAAAGACACACACACATAGAAACACACACATGCACAAGCACACACACACAGCATCTGTCAGGGTCATAAATAAATGATGATGTGTTTTTACATTAGATTTTATAGTTATTGTTTGGTGTTTTTGCTTTTCTTCCATGAATTAATATTTAATAAGGTGAGTTCCAGTCTGCCTGGGGGGTTAGGGTTAGGGTAACCCCTAACCCTAACCCTAATCCCTAACCCCCAGACACGTGATGAAAGAATAATTACAGCTGCAGCTTCAGAACAAAAATTGCAAATAACAATAAACATACAATTATATTATACAAAGGCAATGCACTACAGATAAAGCTCAACCTCACAGAGACCCCCATCATCATATATTTAACGTCCCTAATAATTGATTTATCGATAGAAAATGTATTTCAAAAGAGAAACGATACCCTGTGCAATGTTTTCTATAGATTAGACATTACATTACATGTCATTTAGCTGACGCTTTCATCCAAAGAGACTTCTAATTAAGTGCTTTCAACCCTGAAGGTTCAAACTCCAGACAACAAGTAGTAAGGGCAAGTACATAAATACATACATTTAAATAAGAAAACTACAAAGAGCCGTATGAAAGTGCAGCTTCAAGAAATACATATACTGTTTTTCCCTGTTTATCCGAGGTGTAGTCAGAGGAGATGTGTTCTAGCGTTCGGTGGAAGACGAGCAGGCTCTCGGCCGTCCTGATGTCAGGGGGACGAGGGTTTTGGTGCGGGCTCAGGGACCTTGGTTCGGACTTTGAGAAGCGCTGAACTTCACTAATCCTCCCTCACACGTTTGTTTTTTTTACGGATAAAAGGGCCCCAAAACAAAGTTTGTGTTTCTCACCATCTGCCCGCCGGTGTGTCTCTGCTGCTGGAACATGGCCGAGTCCAGTGACATGCCCCTCCGGGACCAGTACTTACTGGAGAACATCATCATGGCGGGCTGCATCCGCGGCACCGGCGCCGGACGCTCTGCCGGGCTCTTCTTCACGTGGGCCGACGCCATGGGGTACCAGTGGGTGTACGAGTACCAGGGCTCCAGACTGACAGACGCTCGCACACACACACACACACACACACACACACTACTGCTCGCACACACACACTACTGCTCACACACACTACTGCTCGCAGACACACTACTGCTCGCAGACACACTACTGCTCACACACACACTACTGCTCACACACACACTACTGCTCACACACACTACTGCTTGCACACACACTACTGCTCGCACACACACACTACTGCTCACACACACACACACACACACACACACACACACACTACTGCTGCTCAGAGATCACAGGGTTCTCTCTCAAACTGAGTCCAGCTTTTTCCTCAAAATATTCAACTTTTTCTCTCAAAAAGTCTGATTTTGTTTCTCTCAAAATATCCTTTTCTCTCTTGTTCTATAAAACGAACTCTGACCGGTTTTTGCTGAAAGCTCTCCAGCTGCTGCTGCTGCTGCTGCTGCTGCTCAGAGGAGATGTGCAGGATCGGTCGGGGCTCTGAGCTCCTTTCTCTCCATGAAAAAGCAAACGTGTGAGGGAGGAGACGGAGGAGGAGGAGCCAGAGGAGGAGGAGGAGGAGAAAGAGGAAGAGGAGCCAGAGGAGGAGACAGAGGAGGAAGAGGAGGAGGAGGAGAAAGAGGAGGAGGAGACGGAGGAGGAGCCAGAGGAGGAGACAGAAGGAGGAGGAGGAGACAGAGGAGGAGACAGAAGGAGGAGGAGGAGCCAGAGGAGGAGACAGAAGGAGGAGGAGACAGAGGAGGAGA